>NC_063163.1:48704180-49007210 GCF_023159225.1 Perognathus longimembris pacificus
GAATGTTCTACTTCATTTTATTTTTAACTCAAACTAAACACATGTAATTATCAAGTTTAGAGATTTGGAAAGGATGTATTTTGCTCAGGATGTTTTAAACAAATTATAGTTTTGAGGCTCAATAATAGGTTCCTAGGGGGACTCCTCTAAAGGGGGCCCCTGAGAGTGGTTTTTGTGAACACTGTAACAAAGCATCACCAAGAGGCAATTATCTTGAGCCACAAATATGGTAAAAAGAAAGTGATTTACTTTGATAAGCAAGTTGGCTATTCATTTTTTCATACGGCTTATCAATTTCTTTTTAACTTTTTAAGAGAAAGTCTTTAGAGGCAGATTTTAAAATTTTCTATTTTGAGTTCTCTTCAACAAGTAGAAATGTGCCTATAATAAGCTCTGCTTCTTTAACTTTCCCTTTAATATGAAGCCTGAATACTAATGGCTTCTTCCTACTTACAGTTCGTTCTTTCGCATGGTATTTTAGGTATTCATGATTTTTTGGGGGGATTGTGAAATACTTGGTAGAGTTCTTCATGTATGTGTGCACGCATGCACACACACACACGCTAGTATGTGTGCTAGTACTGGCTCACTTGGCTGCTTTCCTCAAGGCTGGCGCTCTACCAGTTGAATCACGCTTCCTCTTCCAGATTTTTGATGACTACTTGGCGATAAGAGTCTCATGGATTTTTTCTGCCTGTTCTGGCTTTGAACTATGATCCTCAGATCTCAGTCTCTACAGTAGGTAGGATTACAGGTGTGAGCCACCAGCTCTGAGCACTTGGTATCTTGGGTAAGTACTATAGGTACTGGAAAATAGTCTTGTTACTAGAAACAGCAAATAAAGAATTTTTCATTAATTTGAGTACTGTGGTTGTACATAATACAACATACCAAGCAAAGAAACTTCACAAACAAAACCTTCCATGCTCTATTGCCAACCAAATCTGGTGGTGGAACTAGCCATTCACAGCTCAACAGAAGAACAGTTTGATTGTGCTCCAAAAAGCCTCCAATTTCAGCTACATTGTTACAGAGGCCCTAGGGAACTAACACATGCACTTACACCTTATAATTGACTTTTTTTTTTACTTTAGACATCACATTAGTTTTCAGCATTAACTTTGACACTATTACATGAGTAATCTCAGCTAGAAAATTTAAGTACATTGTTACTGTTGATTTCCAGTGATAATTATTTTGCCAGCATTTTTATCCATCCTTGATGACATCATACTCTACTAAATGAACCTTGCTGAAGCAACTGTATGGTTCTTCAGTTCCACATGGAACTGAGCAATCTCAGTAATCTGGGCAAATTCTGCCTTATCTCTTGCTGACGAAAACCCCACGAACCGGCCTCCTGAAATCCAAGCTTTGCTCTGACAGGTGTGGACTTTGGCTCTGCCACCTCATCCTCTCTAAAGGTACCTCAGTTCCATTTGTTCCCTTCACATTCCTCCAAGTGACACTTCCAAAAGACTGTTGTGTATAGCCATGTAACACAGAACTGAAGGAGTGGAGAGAGAGAAGCACTTGAACTACTCTGTTTCTGCATGCACCGACGTGAGGTTTGTCTATAAGGCAGCTAGCATTTTCTTTTCATACCCTTGGAAATACTACACTCCCACAATTACATAAGGGTACTCTTTATCATTTTATATAAATTTGCCTTTGTGCCTATTGCCTAAATTAAAATGTGACATGTTAATTTTTTTCTTTAAAAATCATAGCACCTGGCAATAAGCTTGCTTATTCACTTACTGTTTCTCCTTCAGTGACCTCCAAACTCTACGCAGGCAAGGATATCATCCCACTACTCTGTTCCTGATGCTCAATGTCTAGCACATTGGCTGTGTTCTAAGTATTAAGCAAATGTATGAATGCCTCCTTACAAGCCTTATAAAATCATCTAAGCACAGCTCCCCTCCCCCCCATCCCGAGTTGGTGACACTCATTATGGCATTCCCTTAGCAACAATCCTGAAAAGTTAATTCCAACTCATTTTTAATCCAAGCTAAGAAATATCTTGAAATGGCAATGATGTTAATTACCCTGGGAAGAGTGACCTACATCTTTCATTGCCACATGCGATTCTGCTAATTGTTCCACAAATATAAATGTGTCTAGAAGGATCTACTAATTATAGTTTTCTTGAGGTCGAGTTGCATTTGACAATATGGGAAAGAATCTTTTCTAATTCTCAGATGCTTTTCAATGCTTATTGTTTTGAGAGTTAAATTAACTATTCAATATTATGGCCAAGTAAAATTGGAGATGAAGTATTGGGCTGTTTGGAATTTGAGCGGGTATTAGAGTTTAAAAGATGTTATCTTTTACACAGAGCAAAAGAATGTAAACGTTGTCCACATAGGCTAAGGATTTGATGAAGCTACAAAAGAAAATACTTAGCTAGTTGCACAAATGTTTCAAAATAAAGTAAAGGGTTCCAGTGAAGTCTTCAGGAGATTTTACTTTCCTGAGGAAGAGACATTTTCTTTGATGAGTGGGTTTGAAAAGTTGGAAGTAGAAGGCAAGGAATAACAGGTCAGAGTTTCACACTTACTTGTTCACACCAAGAGTATGGTGTCCTTGGAATTGGGCCAATTTTACTAAGGTTCCTGTGATGTCCTTTTTTAAAAATAAAGGCTTTAAGAATACAGTTTTGGATGAAGACTGAAGATGGCCCAAGAAAGAAGATAGGCTAACTTGCCATATTCTCTGTGGCACGTTCATGCCATATCCTCTTTCTCTCTCATATTTCTCTTCTAACAAGCTTACTACTTACTACAGTCTTTACTTTTAAAAATACACTCTTGGGCTGGGGATATGGCCTAGTGGCAAGAGAGCTTGCCTCGTATCCATGAGGCCCTGGGTTCGATTCCCCAGCACCACATATACAGAAAACGGCCAGAAGTGGCACTGTGGCTCAAGTGGCAGAGTGCTAGCCTTGAGCAAAAAGGAAGCCAGGGACAGTGCTCAGGCCCTGAGTCCAAGGCCCAGGACTGGCCAAAATAAATAAATAAATAAATAAATATAAAAATACACTCTTACAGGGAGACAGTAGGGAGATAGATTACATTTTAGAGAAACTCCCAATACTAAGTATCCTTTCATAGGTAAAAGTTTCTGGATTAATTTAAAAGTTAAATTGAGATCAGTTAGAACATGATTCTGTTCATATTGGAAGGTACCCCTAACTAAGCTCTCAATAAGGTTTGATACACATCTTCATATCTGATAAAGGAAATCACTCTCTCCTTAACTCTTTATTCTGATTCACACAGTAGGTTTTGTATTAAATTGAACAGGAAGGGGTATTGTCTGCAATTTACCAGGTGTGTCACAGATCTTACAGTTCTCATAAGCTGTCATATACCATCATTCTGTGAAAATCTTTCTGTGCTCAACCAAGGATGTAGCTCTCTCAAAATATGACCATCTTTACCTCTGTGGCTCATCCATTTATTCATTCACTTCCACTTCTGTTCCATTCCTATGCACTGAGAATGTTCTCATGGGAATATAATTGGAAAATTAAAATCTATCTACACATTTATCTAAAAAAATCCAAAGAGCTACCACTGTAAGAATTGTCAAAATGTTTGTGGCACTGATAACAAAAATCACATAGCAAACCAATCATCAGACGCAAATTGTGCATTTAAGACTACATTTTAATCCAAGTGATACTCAGCCAAACAAATATTGACATGATGTAGCATCACAATATGCTCTCAATAACAGCTTTTGCATTGCTAACAAATTTTGCCAGAAAATCAGAAATTTGTGCCAAAAACCAGCTCTCTGCACTTGTTTGCCAAACCTGGTCTATGTTTTGCATATGGTACCAAAATTATAACTCATCTTAATATGTAAGTGAAGTTACATGTCCAGTCCTCACACTTCTTTTTGTTATTAGATAAGTGAATAAATATGCTTACTACAAGGGAATCTGTGAGCGCAAACAATTACTGTTAAAACTTCTGAGCAATTGAGATCATAGAAATAAATGTTCAAGACAGGTTTTAAAGGCCTTTCCAGATGTGGAGGTCCCTTCCAGATTAGCTCATTTTGTCCTGGAAAATTATTTCCATGTAATTCCAGGGAAAATGATGATAAATATGTTTTACCATGTGTATTTGGTCATGCCAATCTCCTTGTAACCTTGGATAAAAGCCAGTCTTCCCTCCTGCAACAAGTGAATACATGCGTTCTGTGAATGAGACAGTGTACAGACAATGCCTAACTCACTTTAGTGCACAAGGTTTTTTTTTTTTTTGCCAGTCCTGGAGCTTGGACTCAGGGCCTGAGCACTGTCCCTGACTTCTTTTTGCTCAAGGCTAGCATTCTGCCACTTGAGCCACAGCACCACTTCTGGCCATTTTCTGTATATGTGGTGCTGGGGAATCGAACCCAGGGCCTCATGTATATGAGGCAGGCACTCTTGCCACTAGGCCATATCCCCAGCCCCACAAGGTTTGATTCACACTTTCCTATCTATAACTAATGAGTAATTTTTGAAACTTAGTCATCTGAGGCAGACAAGTTGTTTTCTTTTTGTGTCAGTCTGATGACTTGAACCTGACTCAGGGCCCAGATGCTGTCCCTGAGCTTTTCACTCAGGCTGAGCCACAGCTTCACTTCCAGCTTTTTTGTTGTTGTTGTTGTTGTTGTTTTTGATTTGGCCAGTCCTGGGCCTTGGACTCAGGGCCTGAGCACTGTCCCTGGCTTTGCTCAAGGCTAGCACTCTGCCACTTAAGCCTCAGCGCCACTTCTGGCCATTTTCTGTATATGTGGTGCTGAGGAATCAAACCCAGGGCTTCATGTATAGGACGCAAGCACTCTTGCCGCTAGGCCATATTCCCAGCCCTTCCAGCTTTTTTTGGTAGTTAACTGAAGAGCCTTGTTGACATTCCTGCCCAGGCTGACATTGCACGATGATACTCAGAGCCTGAGTATTATGATTACAGGTATAAGCCACAGGTGCCCAGTAACAAAGAGGTTTTAATCACATCTCCCCCCAGTACTTAATATCCAATATGTAGCTAATACTATGTTTTTAAAAGGGGGAGAATAGCACTTAATAAATGGCTATTGGTTTGTGTTTATTATAGAGCAAATTCTGGCTACAAAAATAGGAAGGAATATGGATATATTGTTTCATCAAATATCCCATAATTGCCATGGAAAAGGAATATCCAAGATGCAGTGGTTGCTTATACAATCCTACCTATGAGTGAAGACTTGCTGACTTCTAAACTTGGTGAGCCAAAGGCTGACCTGACACATGAGGTAGTGAGCAGCACTGGAAGTTCAGATTAACTGCTGGATAAATTGAAGAAAGAGACTGTATGGAAGATGGTAGATCTGACAAATGTCATTGAAACAAGGACTAGTTTAGCAACAGTCTCACTCATCATGAAGTGTATTTTTCTTTTTCTTGCCCGACTGGGACTCATACTCGGTATCTGACATTTGCTCATTGGCTGGCACTCCACCAAGAGAGCCATACCTCCAACCCTCCAAAGTATTTTTTGTTGTTGTTGTTGGTGGTGGTGGTGCTGCTTGAGATTAGGGCCTTGGCACAGTGTCTCTGAGACTGTTTGTACTCAAGGCCAGAGCTCTACCACTTGAGTCACAGAGCCAATTCTGGTTTTTGAGTGGTTAAAGAGTCTCAAGGGGAGTTTTCTGCCTATGCTGGATTTGAACCACAATCTTCAGATAGCCTCCTGAGTAGCGAGGATTACAGGCATGATGACCAGCACCCAGCTCAAAGTATTTAATTAGGACTTTTGAGGACAACAGTTACATGGTCATATTCCTATGGCAATATCTCAGTTTAGCAAGTGACAGAAAATGGAGACTGGTTTTGGTAATAACATATAAAATCCTGTATACAAAAATATATCATTTCTTTGGAGAGAACTTAGGTTGAGACCCAAGGAGGATAAGGGCTCAATACCTATGTGCATATGGTCATATAAAACGATGCTTATAAAAATGAAATCCAAGAAATGGAAATGAGGTTTTTTATTATACTGTGACTCTTCTTTTTTCCCCTTTTGTTGCTGCTTTTTATTTTTGTACTCTTTGACTTGTAACTATCTGATTTGGGGAGGGGATGGGAAGCACAAACAGTGGGACAAAGGGTGAACTAATTCAGCAGTGATACTCACTAGACACTATGTTGGAAGTGAATTATACAACTTAGAGGGGAAGAGGGTCAAAGGGAAAACCGGAGAAAACTGAGTCATTACCTGACTTATGTAACTGTAACCCCTTTGTACATCACCTTTACAATAAAAAATGTTATTGCTATCTGTATAAAGATGACAGTATTAAGTGGGGATGGTATGAGTCAATGATTTTGTGAATGGTTTGACAATAACAAGAGAAAGAACTGAGTAATAATCTGCTTAAGCACTTTTGAGAATATGGATAATTGACTGGATTTAACTGTTCAGGAATGCCTATTTGGTTAATTGCTTAGTTACATAGCCTGAGTCAACTAATGTTTTATCTGCCATCAGCTCTAACTACCAGAGGGTAGTTCCAGAATTTCTGTACTAAGTGGTTTGTAGAGACAGTAATCTGGCTGGAGAAGTAGGTTCTGAAGGAAATAATCTTCCAATTGAATTTGTAAAATACATGAGATTAAATATTTAACTGCCTGATGGGGCTGAAGAATACAGCAGGATGTTCCCTACCAGCACTTTTACTTTCACTTGATTTATATTCCATGTACTGTATCTTGTATGTTCACACCATCACTTACACTGTGTATTAAAATTTAGTGACATTCATCACACACACACACGCGTGCGCGCACACACACACACTTGTCAGGACCTCACTAATGCTAAGCAAGAACATTGGGCCATACCTGCAGCCCTAATATGCTTTAAATTTTTGTCATTTAATACAGTTCTAGGACATCATAGAAAATAGATGCCAATGGGGCTGGGAATATGGCCTAGTGGCAAGAGTGCTTGCCCCATATACATGAAGCCCTGGGTTTGATTCCCCAGCACCACATATATAGAAAACGGCCAGAAGTGGCACTGTGGCTCAAGTGGCAGAGTGCTAGCCTTGAGCAAAAAGAAGCCAGGGAAGGTGCTCAGGCCCTGAGTCCAAGGCCCAGGATTGGCAAAAAAAAGAAAATAGATGCCCCAAAAAAGGTCCCAAGATAATGCACTTGCAAATTTTAAAGCAAAGGTTTGACTTTCAAATCACAACTAGATTGAGCCTCTCTCTTCTTAGAAAACAAGAGGCAATTTAACATTGTTGTGCAGAATGAGGTAACATAAATAAAATTACCTAGTAAAACTGACACATAGGTGTTCAGAATTTTTGGATGATTAATACATGTAGATGATATTTTCTCTGGGATTTTGTAAATAACTTGGGTATGTAACAAGCACCCCCATTCAATACTTCCCATTAATAAATATTTAAAGTAATTTTACTAAACGTAATATGCCATAATTTCAGTATCTTCACTTGGGGGCTAGCCTGAGATTTCTTCCCATTGAATTTCAAATAACTTTCAATAAAACATTTAGAACGTGGTTCTACTGCCAGTGAGACTCAGCAATATTGTACTTACCACACAGTAGCAGGTATACTATCCAAGACTGAGTACTTTTTTTTTTGCCAGTCCTGGGGCTTGGACTCAGGGCCTGAGCACTGTCCCTGGCTTCTTTTTGCTCAAGGCTAGCACTCTGCCACTTGAGCCACAGCGCCACTTCTGGCCATTTTCGGTATATGTGGTGCTGGGGAATCGAACCCAGGGCCTCATGTATATGAGGCAGGCACTCTTGCCACTAGGCCATATCCCCAGCCCACCCAAGACTGAGTACTTTCATCTGGCAAAAAACATACTGTTCTAGAAAGCAAAAGGATTGTTTTTCTCACTTCCCATATAAGCACTAGAATTGCATTTAACAGAGGTTCTTTATTCCAGACTTAATGAGTTAAAATTTGAGGGATGTTTTCCACCAATCTGTGTTTAATTTGCTTCATTTTGCGAATCATCCAGGTTTAGGACTTATTAACCTAGTCAATTATTATTATGCCATCTGAAATTTTTTCTCTTCTATAAAATGGATTGACATTTGCAAGTATTATTCATGCCATGATGTGTGAACATTAATCATTCCTGCTTTTCTTTTAAAATGACATTCCTAATAAGAGCTCTAATAAAATCAACATACACAATATGGTTTTATAGTATAACAAAATGTATTTTTGTAAAATTATAAATCAGTAATGCATTTAAACATATAACTTGAAAACATTTTGTACAAAGAACTTACAGGTCATTTACTTAATAACAAAATGTCCAGGTGTTTAATAGTTTTAATACGTAAAATCTAATTTCCAAAACAAAGAAAGCATTCTAACAGAAATATTTATGCAGTTAGAAGATTGTTGTGCCAAAAGCATAACTTAAGCCAAAACTTTAGGGACTGGGTATCAAACACCATTGGCTAGTTTATAAGAAAACACGAACTTTTGAGCATCAGAACTTAAATATCTCATCAAATAGTAGTATGCTTTTGATATCACCATCTCCTCCTTTGATAATTTAACATCCCTCCATCGATTTTGTAATATCTGGTAATTTGGGGAGAGGGGAGGAGCAAGGCAATACTGGGTTTTGAACTCAGGCCAAGCTTGCTTGCTTGGCCATGCTAGGCCATACTGTTACCACTTGAACCCTATTTCTGAGATATGATTTGGTTTTCTGCTACAATCTACTTTAGACTTCACACTGTTGCTGGAATCCCAGGTGGTCCGGAGTCCAATTTCCCTCCATGGAGACAGAATCTCACACCTTTCTGCCTGAGTTGACCTGGAATCATGGCTCTCCCAATAAGTCACCCATGTGGTTTGGAATGACAGGGACATGTGCTGGGAAGGAAGTCCTATGAACGTTCTGCCAGGGCTGGCCCTGAACGGAGATGCTTTCATTCTTAGCCTCCCATGTAGCTAGGATAAGTGTGAGCCACATATCATTTGTGCCTGGCTCTGGTAAATTTCTCAAATTATCATGTCACATGCCAATTCTGTTATTTTTTTTTCTCCCAGTAAGCCTTGGGAAGAAAAATAAAGATATGCTATGATAAAAACGGTGTGATATTTCACGTATGACTCAGTAAGTTTTTACTGAAAACTTACTACAGATAAAACTCTTTCCTCCAAAGAGCTCACTATTTAAAATACGGGAGGTAAAGTATTGATTCTGAATCACTAGAAGTATCAATCGTCATCCAAGATATGCACAGGTACTGATACCAAATTATAGGGCAAATAAAACCTTCCATTATGCAAATCATTCTTTGGATTCTAATAAAGGTATTTTGAAACTGATAGACTGACAAGGCCCATGGTTTATTTCTCTATTTTGCTTTCAAGTATTTTGTTACCTCAATTTTCTCCAACATGTACTGCAGTTTTGTCAACTCTGTTGCCAAAAAAAAAAAAAAAAGTTGGCCTTTTCTCTGACTCTGTGAATTTCCTGTTCCTCTTCACTGTTGCTTCCCTTCTTGCCAAAGCCTGGTCACCTTCCTGTCCCTGGCTTCTTATCCCCATGGTTGAGCATGTCCTTAAAAAGCTGGGTCTTCAATAAGTGTAACTCATTATCATTTCCAGTTAGGCTATACTGTAAGTTTCCTATCGACAATGTAACAATATTGTCCAAGTGCCATATAAAAATATTATCCTCAAAGGCAATAGTTTTTGTCTTAAAATTTATCAAAAGAGACTGGGAAAGGAATTCATAACTCAGCAAAGGATACTTTCATATTTTCACTCTGACAAAACTAGATTTGAGGGATCATTGTTAAAACTATTTGGTATAACTCATCAATTTATGTATCCAATGGTTCAATCAAAATATCAAATTTTTGATGTTGATACTAAAGTTAATGACACATGGTTAGAAACTTAAGTAAATATTGCAACTGATGGAAGTTAAGATTGATAACTACTCACTGAATATTATCTTCACAATAAACTATATATTTAAAAATTAAACTATGTATGAAAAACAGATGGTAGCAAACAATCACCAGCATTCAAATTATTTTACTTTTTAAAATCAAGGATAAATAAATATATTAGGAGTCATTAAATTTTAATTAATTTTAATCCAAATGTTCTCAGAATCAATCACCACTCATCCTCCAGGTGAAGCACAATTTTGGACAATCCATTTGCCCCAAATGAACTCCCTACTTGTGTTGTAGGGTAGTAATCAAATGACCTCATGACCTTCTGGGGTGGTGGTAGCCTCCATCCACAAGCACTCCTCTTGACAGGAAGAGCACGGGCAACAAGAAAGAACCGCGTCGCCTTTCATTGCTTTTTGATTCTTGAATGTTTTCAGACTATGCCCAATGCTTGATTTCAATTTCACAACAACAGAATATACTAGTATTTATTCTGAAAGCCAAATGTACATTCCAAGTAGCAGATATTAACAACTTCCAACACGATCCCTAGGAATAATTCGAAGTTCTGAACCATGTTTTAGAAAAACATTTCCTATACAAACAAACAAAACAAAAAGTTAGGTATCTAAACAATAGCAAATTATCTTAACATTACAACAATCAATTAACAAATGCAGTGAAAATTAAATATTAAACTCAATCACCATTAAGATCTAATTCCACACTTTAAGCTTAATTTAACCATTTAATATTTTACTTAATATATAATAAAATAACCTAAAGAGAAGAAAATTTTAAATTATTGGATGTAATAAAAATTTAGATACCTTCTTTATTTGGATCAATTGCCTTCTGAGATATTTTTATGTCTAATGACATATGCAATTCAATTTTGAAAAGCAATATAAAGGGCAACATGTCAGAGTAAGAAGTCATTCAAATTAACACTAGTATAACATACAAAACATGTATCGATTAGGTCTAATGGCATGTATATAGTAAATTACCAAACAATTTTCAATAACTGACCATTTTAATGTTAATAAATTTACTTACATAAAACTAATGATTTAAGTAACAAGTATTTGCAGATTTAAATCACTGTCCATTTTCTATATGGCTGAGTTCCACCAATGAGAGGGTAGGGAAAATCTGGTCCTCAAGATCATTTGGTACAGGATGCCTATGTCATTCATTGTTAGCTGCTGGTGGTGACCTTGTGCCTGCATGGATTGTGTATGACATGTGATGTCATGAATACCTAAATGGTCCATGGCAGAGAAAGGATTCCCATTCCTGGCTAAGAGGACAGTATAATTTTGTTTTAACACAAACAACCTTAGAATACAATAAAGCACTCTTCCCTCAAGGACGAGGCTACATTATATTGAATCATGTGTGTTTTTGGAATATAAGACTATCAGCTCCAAAAGATTTACCAAACATAAAAGAACTTTTTAAGAAGTCTGACTACTTAGAATAAAGACTTTTATTAAGACTATTTTCACCCTGCTTGCTGGCTAGGATGTCATACTTTATGGTTTCAGCTGAGTGTGGTCACAACACAAATCTTAAATGCTTTACTTGAACTACTTCACACTAATCCCATGAGTAAGGTCACAATCATTATTCTCATAACAGCATAATCTTGCCTTCAGACTTCTGGACTATGTAGCTTAATAAAACACTTTTCATGTTTAAGCTACTACTAGTCGGGTTTTCTGTCACTTGTAGCCAGAAACATACTGAAACAATTATTACTCAGATACATAAGTAAAGGCTGATGTCTAATTCCTAAAAAACAGTTCCAGCTCATGAAAATTAAATATTCAGTATTGACATATATAGCTCCCACTAACTTTATGAGTTTTCAAAGACACTCACCAGCTGTCTGTGCAGGATTTATTCCTATTCCATCTAGAAAATAAGTTATGAAATTATATAAGTTATTTCTATTAGTTATTGCCAAACGAATGAACAGAGGGGTTACAGTTTCATATGTAAGACAGTGAGTACATTTCTTACCAAACTTGTTACCTCCTCCCTTCATTTTTCTCCCACTTTCACCTCCTCCCCAGTTTCTTCCCTACCCTTCCCCAAGGTGTACATTTGCTTTATAGCATACTGTCTTTTAAGTATTGCTGTTGCATTGATTTTCCTTTTATCCTTTGTCTCTCCATTTTGGTGTTCCCCTTCCCTAGTTTTTTTTTTTTTTGCCAGTCCTGGGCCTTGGACTCAGGGCCTGAGCACTGTCCCTGGCTTCTTCCCGCTCAAGGCTAGCACTCTGCCACTTGAGCCACAGCGCCGCTTCTGGCCGTTTTCTGTATATGTGGTGCTGGGGAATCGAACCTAGGGCCTCGTGTATCCGAGGCAGGCACTCTTGCCACTAGGCTATATCCCCAGCCCCCCTTCCCTAGTTTTGATAAACATACATACAATACCCAGTGTACCAAAGTCAGTTATAGTGATCTAAAATGGTTTAACAGTAAAAAGAAAAGGCTTACCATAATACTGCTGCTGTGTACATACGTAAATGCCAAAACAACTTAAACCCCAAAACACAAGCGACAATCATTCAGGCAACTAAAATGCCCACTGGAATTTGACTAGTTCCACCAAAATTATTATCAGTAGTCCAAGATACTCAAAATTTTAATTGCATATGTAAGTAAAATTGCAAACCTATCAACAGTATTCTCTAATCCTGTTCAACTTTGTATAAAGCAATTTATGATTCTACTTAAGTTTAAAAAAAACAACAACCCAAACTCTGGTAATTAAATAAAGAAAGCTGCTTTCAGTAATAACACACCAAGAAAACAAGACTGTAATCAGAAACTGCTATCTACACCTAAGTCATAAAGAAAGTGAACATTACAATTTGTAGACAACAATTTTGACTAAGTGCTTATCATTCATTAATCCTCAGTCAGGTGTGATAGTGTATAATATCCCAGAGTCCTGGGATATTACAGAAGCAAGATGGAAGCCAGCCTGGACTAAAATCCCAGGGTGGAGATAGAGCTTAGTGGAAAGTATTTGTCTAGCATAAGAAAGGTGCTAGGTTCAATCTCTAGTACTGAAGACAAAAACCAAAACTAAATTCTTACCATTGGTAATAATTGCACTTGTGGCTGCAGGAACTTTAAACTGAAAAGGAGAAAAAGAAATACATATGTAACTATAAAAGACAAGCATGACTGATAGGGTTCCTATTATCAATTGTAGCATTCCAAGATGTGTTTTTTTTTTTTAATAGTAAGTAACATCAATGGAAAGCACTATAACTTTCTTTTATCTTTAAAGAACTTTGTACTCTAAATAATGCATCTTAGTCTATAGGATATCATGATTGTAAATCATTATTTTATGTTACCTAAAAGCAAAAGCATCATTAATTTATAGCCTAAGCAATGTCTATTCTTTCAGACTTAGGCATGTGTATTTGTCATATATAATTCTCTCCTATATGCAAAAAATATATGCAAAAGACACTGATAAGAATATTGCTAAAAAGGCCTTATAGAAATGGCAAATGGCAAAAGAGATGTGTTTAATAGTAGCTCTCCAGAAGAATTTCAGGTAACAAACCAGTGCTTCAATGTCTTCTTCAAATTCTTTGATTCAAGAGTATTGCAAGTAATGTCTAATGTTCTAATTATGTCACCAGAAAAATAACATGTGCTAGGGAACTTTATTATCAAGATAACTTGATCTGGGCCTTAAATCTAGACTCCTGTTTTCTTAAAGTAAATTCTGTTCTAACAGGTTGCACAATGACATTTTATGAGAGCCACTCTCACTACTGTTAACAAGTTGAAGCCTTTCAAAATGTGCAGCACCTATGATACACAATAACTAAAAACTATATCAAAACCTTCAACAATTTAGGAAGCCTTGTGAATTGTTAGTTTGTTTCCTACCGTATATTCATTAGGATTTTCTTCCACTTCAAAAAGATGAACTGTGCATTTATATAATAAGAAACAATACAGTAACCATAAATATATATAATAATAATAATTACTAATTACAGCTTCTATATATCTATTTCTTCAATTTGGAATCTACTATGCTCCAGACTAGGAATATAAATGACAAGTGTCTGCAAAGCAAAAAAAAAAAAAAAAAAAAAAAAGAGATATAACTATATCAGAGCTGCATGCTACCTCATTCTTATTCTTTCTGCATGCAGATCAAAGTTGACTAACCTCCAAATACTGTAATTTTACTGTCACTTCCATCAAGTAACGAATGATGTAATAAGTAATGACTAAGAAGAAAATGTTGACAGTGGTTCCTGAGAAAAGTTTACATGTAGCTGCCAAGTAAAATAAGTTGGGTGAGTTCTCATTAATTGCCTAAGTAGAGGGCAAGGTTGTAAAATGATCTAGTTTCTTATTCATTTAGCTATTCTAATGACTTTTTGGGGGGCCAGTCCTGGGGCTGAACTCAGGGCCTGAGCATTGTCCCTGGCTTCTTTTTGCTCAAGGCTAGCACTCTACCACTTGAGCCACTTCTGGCTTTTTCTGTATATGTGGTGCTGAGGAATTGAACCCAGGGCTTCATGCATGCTAGGCAAGCACACTACCACTAGGCCACTTTCCCAGCCCATTATAATTACTTTTCTGTGATCATAAAACTTTCTGAAAATTATGAACCAATACACTTGTATTTTGATTACTGTGAATCTGTCTAGCACTTTTCACTATACCACAAAATTTTTAATATTATACCTTCACAAAAAATCACTTAATCAGATTGTAAGAACAGGCAATAACTAACTTATCTCCAACTAACTACTCAAAAAAATCTGGAAGTGGTAGAGCGCTAGCCTTGAGCATAAAGAAGGCTCAGGGATAGAGCCCAGGCCCTGAGTTCAAGCCCCAAACTGGCAGAAAACCAAAAACAAAAACAAGTAGAGAGAAGGTAGATAAAGGTATAGAGAATAGATAAAGGTACATATAGTTCAGTAGTAAACAGAGCTAGCTGAGAAAGCAAAAAGTCACAGTTTTGATTCTTAGTTTCAAGGGAATTACTTTAGGACTCTAAAATACTTCAAATAAAAAATTTTTATTGAAAAAGGAAAATCCCAACAGCTTGAAAACTAGACACCTTCTGAACCAAATTGTACTGGCAGTGCAAATACATATTCAAACTGAGAAATGTGAAAACTTAAATGAAGATTTTTGAGCAATTTATAATTCTGGAACAAAACTAGTGAAAATGAACAGAAGGAATATACAGTGATATAACGATAGTTCTCAATACCTTTTACTTGTCACTTTCAACAAAAAATTTCCTACGCATTGTGTATAAAACTCAATCACATTAAATGAATGTCAATGCATTAACTCATTCATTTTGTATCCAAAAGTAAGCCTCAACTTCCATTGTACCTCCAGCATTTTTTATAGCATAAAACCAGAAATAATCCAAAAGGAATTAATGCAAATAAAAATAAACTTTGAAATTGCCAAACTTTGGTCCATAAAGGGGTTGTTAAAATGCCCACTTACTTCTTCTGCTGCAAACTTTAACACTGCTGTGAAAGGTGTACTTTCAGGAACACTGAGTCTGAAAAAAGAATTAAGAATTTTAAAAAGAGCCTTTTTGTTTAAAGTCCTATTTTTTACTACTTATCTAGACAAAGCTGTCTTCTAGGTTTAAAACTGTTTTGTTGGCAATACTACATTCATTACCTCTAAAAATAAAAACTGCCTTAAAATATGTGTCCCAATTTCTACCTGAAAACTAACAAGCCCTACAAAAACAAATGTATTATTTAATTTTATTTTTAACCACGTTGATACAAATGAATCTAGCATATGTATCATTCTTTGTTTTATGAAATGGATTTCAAGTTGCTGAATCACTCAATTGTCCCCAATCCACTTTATTGTCTGTCACTTAAACATTCCCACCCAAAGCAATAAAGTTATCACTTTCATTCTAAGTAGAGGCCTCCTGGAGCATCATAACTCTATATGCACTCAACCATCACTTCTAAAACAGTAAACCCAATTGATGAAAGTGAAGAAGATCATGCAAGCAAAGTGGTAATAATGAAGCCATTTTCCACTATCATCTGCAAGAAAGGGCTTAGTATAGCTGAAATAAAACTTTTAAGTGGAATGTGTCATTTTATTAATTGGCTTGTTAATGACTAGTATACTAAAGAACATATAAACAGATTTTTAAAATGATTTAGTCCCAGGGTCAGTCTATATGAATTTCTCAAAAACTGAAAAGTAAATTCATCTTTTACACCAAGAAACACTTAAAAAGACATAGTAAAAATTTCAAACAAACAAAAAACAAGAAAAGAAATATGATTCCAAGGTAAAAGAAATCACAGCAGGGCTGGGAATATGGCCTAGTGGCAAGAGTGCTCGCCTTGTATACATGAAGCCCTGGGTTTGACTCCTCAGCACCACATATATAGAAAACGGCCAGAAGTGGCGCTGTGGCTCAAGTGGCAGGGTGCTAGCCTTGAGTAAAGATTAGCTAGGGATAGGGCTCAGGCCCTGAGTTCAAGCCCCAGGACTGGCAAAAAATAGATAAATAAATAAAAAAATAACAGCAAACAGAAAATAGAGTATCTTTCAAGTAGGGAAGTGACAATGGCAATGTAACATTTCTCTCTGATGTTTTTCTATTTGTCATATCCACATTATCTTTAATGTCTTCCTATCAACTACCATTAAGTATCATTCTCAGGAATATGCACAGGTTCTTGGTGTAATTGACAGATTTCCCATGCTGTAAAAATCATTACATAATCTATAGCTTATCATATTGACTTTCAGAAAGAATTGTGAATGGATCTCTAGGATGTCACCATTGCATTCCTCAGGAATAGTATTAAAGGATGAAAATGCTTCTTATCGTTTTCCTTACTTGTTGTGGAGGAGGAAGGAATAAAAATATCCTAATGAATTTTTTAAAAAAATCTAATATATTACCAAAGTGATAGTTCACAAAGAATGCAATAGTATTTTACAAATAATTCTGCAGGACATCTATAGATCATACTCAACCACACAACCACCAATTAACAGTTATGCCTCCAATTTAATTCATTATATATTAATTAAACCAGCACAGTTTTCCAGGTACTTTTACATGAATTGGCATTCCTCCTTCTTTCCTTTCCCTTCTCCTCTTTTAGAATACATATAGAAAGATGGATCTGATGAAAATGGAGAAAACAATGTCAGAGATTTGACTTTATGCCAATCTTGAGAAAAAAAACACATAGAACCTAAGTTAAACAATTGTAAATATGAGGACTGACAGTATACATTTACAGATGTTGTAAATTTATAGGTCTAACGATGGAAAGATGAGGAAGGAAAGATTAGAGAACTCTTTTCAGATGGATTGAGAGTATAGGGAAAGAAAGCTGTGAAAAGTCTTTAGTTTAAGAAGTATATATTTTCAAAGACTGTGTTGGAAGATGAGTCGACATAAGTATCCATAAGCTAAATCCTGTAATGTTCTTTAGGAATATTGCTATTTAGAGAGACTACAAAGGGTAGAGTGTGTGTGTACATCACTGATGTTTCAAAAAAAAAACAAACACTAGAGTTAAGAATGTTTGCATGAGATTGGTTCAAAAACACTGGCCATGGTCTGAGAGCTGGGTAAGGAAGAAATTAGTAAATGTGATATTTGAGAGATGAAAGCAATAGATTAAAATGTAACATGACAAATGAGTTAAAAGGAGAGTGTAAAATTTTTTTTTAGGGTAGGTCCATAAGAGGGTATCTGCCTGAAAATGACATTTTAGAGATGAAGTAATTATGGGAGATCCTAAGGCCTGGATTGAAACAAGGTCTAGAAAAGTTATTTTAGAGATGGAAAGTTAAAGGAAACAAAAGCTAAGAGGCTACATGGGTTATGGATATAAGTCCCTGAAAGGATGTCGGCAGTAATCAGCTGATTTGGATAAGTCATAATCCTATTTATATTATAATAATTATGTATAAAATTTTATTGGAGTCTATCCTTTGACTGTGGATCATGGGACATCCAACTGCAATAACTTCACGAGTGTATAAAGTCACAGGAAGATCTAGACTCATATTTGTTAGCATATTCATCCCTGTTTTAAGTTGACAGCTTTCAATCTTGGATCACCCACAAAACAGGCCTGGTCACAGTCACCCATTCCCATCCAAACTGCATGTACCCCCAGCCCCAACAGCATCAACAACATGTTGCTGCACAGTCCGGATGCTCTATCCTGGTCCCACAGCTATTTCTAATGCCCAGTTACCAAAGGTATTGTCCCGACCACATGCCAGATATACAATGTTTTCACAGTTGCCTATTCCTACCCAAAGTGCACATACTCCCAGCTCCAACTGCATCGGCATATGTTTCTGCCATAGTCAGGATGCCCATCCCATGGCTATTTCTAGTGTCCAGCTATACAATGTATTGTCTTGCGTATGTGCCAGATATAGGATGTTTTCCCCAGATATAGGATGTTTTCCCCAGATATAAATCACCTACAGAATGTCCTGACTCGGCTGTCTGATATCACCAGTATCCAGCTGTGTCTACAGAAGATTTCCTGCTCCCAGCCCCTTCTGCCTTCAGCTTTCTCAATACTATATAACTACCTTCATGCCTGAGAGCAGGCTGCTACTCTTTACCCCAGGTCTGCTTCCGCGGACATTAAAATGCTTGCTTTCTTTTATGCGACTATGTGTCTGCATGGTTTCTGAGTTGCGGCTTACAATATTCACCCATCAATTCAACTGCTAAATAATAAGGGAAGGGACAGGCACTGGTGGCTCCCACCTGTAATTCTAGCTACACAGGAGGCTGAGACCTGAGGATTATGGTTCAAAGCCGGCCTAGGAAGTGAAGTCTGTGAGACTCTTATCTCCAACTAATCAGCAAAATGTTGGAAATAGAGCTATGGATCAGGTGGTAGGTGAGGGAAAGAGCCCAGGCACTGGGTTCAAGCCCCAGAACACACACAGACACACATGTACACGGGAAAGGGTTATATGGGCAAATAATCACTATTATACAGTTACAAGTATGTGACTTAAGACTCATTATGTTGACATCCGCTGTTGAGGAACATACAAAAAAAAGTTTAAAAAAAAACTGACAGTAAGAGAAGTCCAGGTAATTTCAGGGTCTTCCCTCAGTTCCTCTAAACAGCTGGTTAAAGTGGTGAAAGACCTGCATAATCAACAGGAGACAGGACTGTTGAAGATAACCAGCAAATCACCACAACTTTGTACGAAATGTCCTCCTGTCCTACCCGCCCACGAGGAGGGCTCCCCTGCCTACGGAAAGGCTGCAGTCAGGCCCCGGGAACCCTCGAACCAGGCCCCGCGGGCGCGGTGTCCATTTCCTGGCAGGGCAGCGCGGGGGGTGGCGGGTGGGGGTTACGGAGGAAGCGATGCCGGCCTGTCCGCGGTGGAAGCCATCCCCGATCACCTCCCACTCAGCCCGGACCAGCCCAGCTCCCAGGACCGCCACAACAGAGCCACCACGACAGAGCCACTCACACTTTGTAAGGCAGCCGCGGGTCCGACGTCAGAGTGATTTTAAACGAAACCTTCGACCTGGGGAGGAGAGAGTGACTGCGTTAGGATGCAGCAGCGGCGGGAAGCAGGGACTGAAGCAAAGGCTGGTGAGCAAATACTTACATGATGGATTGGGCCTGGACACACTCGCGCGCCAAGTTCACCCGGCAGCCCACTTCCTCTGAAAACCGGAAGCGCTGAGTCCCGCCTCTCTCAGCTCCACGTCTCCCTCTGCGAAAGCGGGGACCTCGACAGATGGAAGTTGTCCTAATCACTGCCTGTAAATCTGACCAACACATTCGGGGTAGATGGAGCTTCTTAGCTACTAACATTCTGATAATTTGATTTATTGCTTATGAAAAGAAATACTTACGATGGATGTGAAATAAATTTCTATATTTATTTGCTTTTTATCATATTTTTAATCAGGCATTGAAAGCGTGGGCATGTAGAATCGGACCCCTAGATCCTACTAGCCGGTAGGGGCGGAAGTACGGGGTGTGGGGCTGGCCGATGAGGAGCTAGCTGGACAGGGGGATGGGACTAGGGTTTGTTTGAAGGCAGGACCAGGGGCGGGGCAGGATGGACGCTCTCCAAGGTTGCTATGCAACTGCTCACAGGGATGCTCTAGGAGAGGGGACCTTTTAACCCTGCTCTGTCAAAATATTTCTTCTCCAAATCGAACAAGGCAATCCTATTTTACCTTTTACGTTTCTGGGATTTTTTTTCATACTTTATTTTCTAATGCAGACTTCTAATTAATGTCACCAGATTAGAGAACTATCAAGCACGAATAGTATATTGCCAATTCCTGCTCAGGTCCATAAGAGAAGCAAAATCCCAGTACCTAAGGGACTTGGAGTGTAGACTAAACTGGAGATTCCAATAGTTTATAATGTTTTCTAATATAATTAAAGAAGGAGTTCTGGGCTGCCAACTAGCCACATTTATTCAGTTGTTGAATAACATTTTAGCCCTTTGTTTACCAGTAACTAAACGCTGGGGTTCCTGGATGAGTTTAAAAAAAAAAAGGTAGAAACAGCCCTCTTTTATCTACTAGTATGTAGCACTCGTGTACTACGACAAGACCAAAAGGCTGTTTTCTAAAGTTCATCATAAATCCACAGAACCTTATTTGTGTAGTAAATCTCCCTTTCACAATAATTGATGTACTTAAAAAAACTGCAATAAACAGTCCACAAGAAACAGGTAGCCACTGAAATAATGGGTACACACACAATTATGTGTTAGATTAAGGAAGTGCTAGTGGAGGTGCTGAAAACAAATTTTATATTTACAATAATTTTATGGCTAGATGATATTCTATGGTGAAACTTTCCAAAGAAGAAAGTTTTGATTCTGACCTAGGAAATGCAAGACTTCAATATACTCCATCACTTTTTCTTTCAAAATGATAGGTCTTACTATATTGAGAAATGGAGATAAATATTGACTGATTTGGGAACGATAGTTCTTACTTTAAAATCTAGAACTACAAAATCACTGAAAATGACCAGGAAGTTCTAAGATAGCAATAAAGATAAAACAACTGTTTCATTAGTGTCAGCTAGCCAAATAATGAAGAGATTAGTATACAGATTATTATATACATATTGTACATTTCCAACAAAACTACATCTTATTTTTATTTTTGACTTCTGTTCATGTACAAAGATGTGGAACAATACTAAATAGATCATACTTTGATCAGAGCTCATTGTCCAAATAACAGAGGTACCAGTGTATTCTGAAAAGATACTGAAAAGTACTTTTTCTAAATATTTAGCATTATTGTCCACTTCAGTTCCTCACTTCTGTCCCTCATAAGTTTATATCTTTTGAGTACAAACATTAATTATAGGGCCTTCTGAGTTGTATTTCCCTTGGTATAAGAAAGGAAATTATAAGTAGATTCATGAACAGTAGATATTTTAGTTTTTTAATAACTACTATGGCATTTGCAATTAACATTTTACAGCAAAAGAAATATTCTAGCTTACTGAAAAATTAAAATGTGAAAGTATATTTAACATGGTGTGGGTGGCTCATGCCTGTAATCATAGCTACTCAGGAGGGTGAGATCTGATGTGTTTTGAAGCCATCTATGAGACTGTTATCTCCAGTTAACCATCAGTACATCAGAAATGGAGCTGTGCCTTAAGTGGCTTGAACAAGAAAGGCCAGGAACAGCACCCAATACCTGAGTTTAAGCCCCAGCCTCCCCCCAGTACATTTAATGAGTATAAACATAGCAAACTCTGGGTTAAATTTGGGAGATTATTGGCAAATGTATCAATTTAAGGTAACAAGTAGCTTTAAATGTCTACTATGTTTTGGAAATACCATCATGTAGTGGCATAAATGTATGTTGAGCTGAAGAGTTACTATATTAGAATTCCTTTTTGTTCCAAATTTTTATTATCAAGCTGTAGAATTCCTTAATATCAACATACCAATATTTAATTTGGAAAGTTTGTGAAGTTCATTTTAGTTAGAAAAGAATCAGAGTTGAAGGCTGGATGTTGCTTAGTGGTTAGACTACTTGCTTAATGCATACAAGGAGATAGGTTCAATACCCTGCCCACAAAAAAAAAATCAGGAAAAATATTAATTGTCATTAAAACTAAAAAGATTTGCTTATTTAGTCATAAAATTCATCTTCTTGGTAATTTCTTATTAATAATCATGCCAAATAATGATTTTAAAAAATTGAAGAAATAAATTACAATGATATAAGGAAACAACCATGTCAAGTAAGAAGAAATTTTCAAACTTCAACAAAAAATAGAAAACAAATGTGACTAGATAAACATGTCACTTAGAAAAAAGTCCAACTTATTTTTAAAAAGAAATTATAAAATAAAATGAAAGATTGACATGATTGATATAAATATAGAGCTTAAAAATCGAGTGCAAAATGTACTTCAAAGAGAAGCATGCTGCTGCCTTCTAATGGTAATGTGAAATGCTTAGTCACTAAGAAGGAGAAATTATTTCCATATTTACTGGAAAATTTTCCATCAAACATTTACAGATGGAATATATTTAGTCATTTCTGGATAAACAAGGTGATTTACATCGTAATCAAGCCTGAAATTAGTTATTAAAATATTAGTATCCAGGGGGCTGGGGATATAGCCTAGTGGCAAGAGTGCCTGCCTCGGATACACGAGGCCCTAGGTTCGATTCCCCAGCACCACATATACAGAAAACGGCCAGAAGTGGCGCTGTGGCTCAAGTGGCAGAGTGCTAGCCTTGAGCGGGAAGAAGCCAGGGACAGTGCTCAGGCCCTGAGTCCAAGGCCCAGGACTGGCCAAAAAAAAAAAAAAAAAAAAAAAAATATTAGTATCCAGAATGTGGGTTATGCTCTGAGATACATTGAAAGTTTAAAACCAATGTGATATCTTATCTAAAAGTTGAGCTATAACTTCCATATGGTGAATGTATATATGTATTGCTTACCTTTAATACGTCATTTAGGGGCTAGGAATATGGCCTAGTGGCAAGAGTGGTTGCCTCATATACATGAAACCCTGGGTTCGATTCCTCAGCACTGCATATATAGAAAAGGCCAAATGTGGCTCAAGTGGAACAATGCTAGCCTTGAGCTAAAGGAGGCCAGGGAGAGCGCTCGGGCCTGAGTCCAAGCCCCAGGACTGGCTAAAAACCAAACGAACAAGAAAAAAAAAAAAGAAGACATTTAATATGTTATTTATAGAAGGAAATCTAGACACTGATAATATTCCCTTACATTTAGATTGCACTATCTCTTTGATTTCCTTTATATTTACTACATGTTTTTCTTCAATTTTTATATTTTCCTTTTTCTTCCTTTTTTGCTTTCCTTCCTTCCTTCCTTCCTTCCTTCCTTCCTTCCTTCCTTCCTTCCTTCCTTCCTTCCTTCCTTCCTTCCTTTCTTCTTACTAGTAACAGGGCTAGAACTCATGCTCTTGCTAGGCTTTCTTGCCCATGGTTGGTACTCTTCCACTTGAGCCATACTTCTATCCATAATTTTTGCTGGTAATCATAGAAGGGGTTTCAGCCGTTTCTGTCCAGTCATGCTTTGAACCATAGTCCACAGATCTAAGCCTCCTAAGTAGCTAAAAGTATAGGCATAAGTTCATGGTGCCAATCATTTCTGTAGTAGAATATGCAAAGTACCTAAGATGGATAATATTAGTTTTGTGTCAGGTCATAATAAACAAGATCTAATATTGCGCACGAGGGTTGTGAAAGAATAGTGACAAAACAGTTGCTATATTTTTATATAACTTAGCTATTTTGATCACATACAAACTCATTTTTAATATCTGTAATTTAAAATACAAGTGATTTACTTCAGAAGCTCATTCAATGTGCTTTCTTAAGGAGTTCTTAATTTAAATTTCCCAGACCCTAGAACAAGTACGTACCTGGTATATATATATAACAAATACCCCAAAACCGTACTATGAATTCATGTTTGCTTAAAAGTACAACATATTAGTAATGCTTTTCACTGGCAGTATGGTTTTAGATCACACTAGTTGCAGTCATAAAGCTCTTAACAAAGTAGCTCATGCATTTTGATTCTCACATTATCCTTGTATTAAGGCTTATCTATTCAAAGAAAACTGTTCACTCAATTTACTGAGGCTAGTGATGGTAAGCTTTAGGAAAGACAATGATAGATTCTTACCAAATGTGGTTTAAAAAGCCACTCAAATCTGACTGTGTGAATGTCCTCACATATCTTTAAGTAATATTTTGTGTGACATGTGACATGACACCTTCAGGCTTGTAGGAGATAAAGGATTGCTCATTGGTATTGAAGTTCCTTGTAGATCCTGTGGCGGGGTGATAAGGGGAAGGCTGTAAATGGAACAGATATAAATGGCCTAGCACCTGCACTATTTAAGGTCCTCAACATGCTTCTTATGTTTTTCATAGGTCCCCCACAGTCACTGGAGCTGATGATCCTTGCTAAACATGGGAAGCATTTTTGTTGTAATTTCATTATCCAAAAGGGCACAAGGATATGGATATTGTTTAAAGTGCTTTTGAGGAGAATTGAGATAATTGAGATTTCTAACAACTAAGTAGATACGGACTTTAGAAGATTCATTCCATGAGCACTGGGCCCCCTTGCACTGTGACTGAGACAGTACAGGATGGCAAGACAATGATGGAGCAAAACAGCTGTCCTTAAGTAGAGGAAGTGAAAGAGAGGAAGAGGAGAGGGCTGAGGCCCCACTACCCCTTCAAGGCCATGGTTCCAAAGTCATGAAGATGCTCTAGTAGGCTCCACCTCTTAAGTTTCCCCAGCCTTCCCAGAGCACTGCAGTCTGACAGACCCATTCTTTACATGAAACTTTGGGAGGTGGGGAGGGTGTGAATTTATAGACCCATGCCTCAATAGCCTTTATAGTTTTCTTCCACATGTCAAAATAATATTTATTTCACCTGTCCTTAATGAAACCTGATCCAAAAAAAATTACAGCCATTTTCCTATAGCCCTGAATTATTCAATTACCAAACTGTAAACTCTCAGCCCTGTCCTGCCTGGAATTCCTGCAGATATCCCAATAAAGGCTCTGACTTTGCTTTTTCCCAGGCCAGCTTCTGCACCTGCTATTTCTGCAACCCAATGGCTGGTGTTTTGATATGGCATGGTGTTGTCAAAATTTGGGAAGCATTTGTCAGTTTCCTCAGTAGAACTCACATAAACTAATCTAGGGTGAATTCAAGTATGTTCTTCTTCATTTCACATACTTGAAGAACCAACTTTCATTAAATCATCTACATAAGAAAGGAAGGACTTGAAACTTGTGTGGTGTGTCTCCTTCTTTTGAGAAATTTAAGTAATGAAACCTTTCTCTGTGAAGATCTTTCAAGCACAAACATTGATATACTGTGAGCTACATGAGTGAATTCCCATTGTTTTCTGTGAAAGGAATGACAGATTTCAAGATCTCATATTTTATATTCGAAAACTAGTTCATTTTCCAAAATGGACCTTTACATTAAGAAGATATTGTAAGCTTTCTGAATTTCTTGCTCAAACACCGATGAAAGCATTTAAAAATTTTTGTCAAGCTGTTTAATTGATCACATCCAGGTGTAATTGGCAAATATGGGAATCCTGAGTATCAAGCATTGCCACAGGCTGCTGGTTTAATAGCCAACAATCTGATTTTCTTCAAGATGTTTTTCTTAATGCAGAGTGAATGGAGCTGTAACGCTGAGCACAATCCATTACATGTACATGGTGCACATCAAAGCAAATGCACAAGAAAATCAAAGGATGGGGCTTCAGTTACATCTTTCTCACTCCTTTGGGTAAAGGGGCTAAGTTGGTTCCTGAGCCCTTCATTGGTCAAGATCTACAATAATAAGAAAAATGGAATGGCTTTCCCTGTTGCAAAGGCACTTTGCTTTCTTAGAGGTTCTTTCTATCTGGCCACATTGAACTCATATCTTTTTCTCTTGTAATCTAAGCCTAAGGGAAAAGGTTAGTGTCTCATAAATCTCCCTTCCTGACTTGAAAGTGACATCTTCTTACCTTTCAAAACTGATCAGACCTGTTCCTAGATTTTCAAAAAACTGGGGTGGGGGGAGGAACCGTGTTATTTTTAGGCAGTTTCTGTATTCAGGCCCATAGACCAAAACCATATTTAAAGCTAGTAAGGAAGGGAATTTTATGATTTCTCAGTAGGTCAGGAAATGATGTTCATTTCTTACTGGATCCATATGCTCTCTACCGGTTTACTAAAATGAAATACATATTTATTTATTTGAGATAGAAATAGTCAATTATTCTTCAAAGAGTTTAACAAAAGAGTAAACTGTCTTTTATATTTCCAGATAGAGCCATTATTTTCTTAAAATTCTTTTTTTTTATTCCTTTGTGAGGATCAAAATCTCATTCTAAGGTCTGGTATTTATAATTTCCTTTAATATTTCTTGTAACCACATAGTTGGAAACAAAACATTTAGATTTTGTTTGTCTGAAAAGTCTTTACTTCACCATTTGTGAGAATTATTCCCTCTAGGTGTAGTATTCTACTATTTTTTCTTCTTATATATTAAAGATAACTCTATATTGTCTTTGAGCTTATGAACTTGCTAATAGGAAGTTTGTTTTTATATCATTTTTAAAAATCTTTATACGGTTTTAAGGTCTGATTACCTTTAAGATGTTTTCCATATTAGTAGATTTCAAATTGTTGAATGTGAATAAAATAAATTTCAATATGAATAAATAGTCCAATATTTGAAAGTAGCCTGAGTATATTACAAACTCTACAGAAGTCATTAAGTCTACATACAGAGTTGAAAAACTAAGGGAGATAAAAGTAATCATAAAAATTCAATCAGTCCTCAAAAACAGCCCAAAAGAAGTTGTCTCCTTTGTTCTTGGAAAACCAATAAAAATGTGTTGGATTTATGACCAAGTACGATACATACATTGAATGTAAACATTCTAACCCCACCAATAACTTGTAGAGATTAAGACCTCAACAGAGAATACAATGGAAAAACTACCTAACTGGTCAAAGATTTCTTTACAAATGGTAATTGTAGAATTCAAGCATAAGACTAAATGGCCATCATTTAATGCCATTTAGCTTAGTTGAACCTCTAATTTGGGAGCATTTTATACAAATGTTGGAGAATGAAAGTTTGGAAAGAGTGATGCTTTGTTTTGTGGTGATTTTCCAACATTATAATCTGTTCAAGTTTTGAAGATGTTTGTTTTATATAATTTTAGGTCTTCCCTCTAGCTAAGCAACTTAATTTATCTTTTCTATTATTATAATACTTTCCAGATATATTGACCCTCCAAGACCTGGGTCTACAGAGAATACCTCTTAGAGTGGAACTTGTTGGACTATAGAGTATCACTTGACTAGCTGCTTGGTGGACAGTGGGTGACAGAATCACAGATTTTTTCAAACGACATTTTATTATTTTTATTTAAAATATATTTTATTGTTATTTCAGAGGTAATGTTCAGAGGGGTTACAGTTACATAAGTCAGGTAATGTGTACATTTCTTTTTGGACAATGTCACCCCTTCCCTCACTCTCTCCCAGATTTTCCTTTCAGTCCTTACCTACAAGTTATATAGTTCGTTTTCCACGTAGTGTCTTGTGAGTACCACTGTTGTATTTGTTCACCCTTTGTCTCACCTTTTCTCACCCTCTCAAACTAACAAACAAGACAATGACAAACTAACAAACAAGACAAAAGAAAAATATAACAAAATCAGTAACAATACCAATAACAATAATTCCTTGTTTCCATTTCTTGAAGCTCATACAAGAAATGTACCCACTGCTTTACGTATGAAACTGTAAACCCTCTGTACATCACTTTGACAATAAATAAGTAATTATTCAAAAATGTGATTTTATATGATCATATGCACATAGCTATTGAGCCATTGTGATCCACTCCTATGGATATCCTCTTTGGGCCTCACTTGTGTGACTGTCTAGACATCTGCATAATTTATTATTTCTTTGTGTATACATGTTTATTCTATATTTATAGTTTAATATATGTATATACACATACACACAAATAATTTACCATCCATTGTGTTTATTTGTAGATATATAGACACATTTTAACTACCACAAATGAGGGAAACCATGCCACCTATGTTTCTTAGGTTAATATAATTTTTTCCATGTCTTTCTATTTCTTATTTTTAAGTTATTTTTATTTGAAAATGCAAAAACCAGAAAACAGTTATATAAGTCAGTGAACGAGTGCATTTCCTTTTGGATAAAATCACCCCTTTTCTCTCTTCTAGTTTTTCCCTCACACCCACACCCACAAGTTGTATAGTTCATTTTGAACATAGTATCCATTGAGTATCATTTTTTCATCTTTTGTCCCTTCATGTCTTTGCCCCCCTTACCCTCCCAAAGACATATAGACAAAGAAACAAGACAAAAAGAAAAGAAAACAGAAGAAGCAAAAAATGAAAAAAAAATCCCTTGTTTTCTTTTCCTGGAGTTCATTTCAATAAATATTATTTTGTATGATCAGATTCACATGTGCATTGTGCCTTTCTGTCCTCATCTAAGAGCGTCCTCGTTTGGCCTCACTGTGAGTTAGAGACCTTTCCATTTCCAATGCTGAGAATCTACTCCTGTGGGGTAGGGGAGAGGTCAGTGCTATCAAATGTCCCTGTACATCCCACACAAAGGTAGAGTTCTAACTGTAGGTACCTTTAGATTCATGATGCTACAATATCATTCTTTCTTGATCCATTTGTGAACTGAGAGGAATATGGGTTGATTCCATATTTTGGTCATGTGTAAACAATGCTAAAATGAACATGGTTGTGCTAGTAGCTTTAGTGTGGCATTGTTTGTGTTCTATTGCATAGATCCCCGGGAGTAGAATTGCTGGGTCATAGGGAACCTCTAAATCTTTTGAGAAAGCTCCATACTGTCATTTTCAGGGTGATTTAACAAGTTTACATCCACACCCATTATTGTAGAGTTCTCTTTTGGCCACATCTGGGCTAGCATTTGTTATCATTCATTTTCTTGATGATGGCCAGTCTAACTGGAATGAAGTGGAATATCAATGATGTTTTGATATACATTTCTTTTATAGCCAGAGATGATGAACATTACTGCATGTGTCCATTAGCCATTCTTACTATCTTTAAGTCTTTAGCTCATTTATTAATTGGATTGTTGATTCTTTGAGGTTTTATTTTGAGGGCGTCTAATTTTTTTGAGCTCTTAAGTATATTTTAGATATGAGGGCCTTATCTGATGCATAGCTGTTAAAAAAAATCTCCCATCTGTGGGCTTTCTATTTATCTTGTTAGCTATGTACTTTGTTGTGTAGAAACTCTTCAGTCTGATACAATCCCATTTATCAAGTCTTTGATTTGTTGTGATTCTGGACCTTTTCTTAGGAAGTTTCAACCCATGCCTAGAAGCTTTAGTCAAACAACATTTTAAATTTGGGTTTTGGTAGTGAAATAAACTGATTCAAACATTTGGTGATACAGTATAGTTTAGACAGTATGTACACATATATGTATGTGTATTTACATATGACTCAAAATGAATTTTAATTCATGTTATATTCTGAGAGTAAGGAAAATATGGTCTAACAGTCTGAGATTAGGAATGCAAGCCAAAAACTATGAAAATCCTTTGGCTGCAAAGGCATTACTTACTTGGCCTTCTAATACTTCCTAACACTTACTTTTTTGCATTTTTAAATTTACATGAATGTGATATCCAGAACACCACACAATTTAGCTTCTTTCTAATTTATCTGCCATTAAAAGTAGTATTATGCATGTAAAATATTAAAATTGATGACATGTGATAAAATATACTAATATAGCTGAAGATTGGGGTCATTTTTAAGATATATAAGAGCATATTTTATCATGCATCATCAATTTTAATGAGTAATTTTTCTTTGATTAGAAGTAATAATCTTTTATCTTTTGGTTATTTTAAATAATATTGAAATAATAATACTAAATAATATTAAATGGATACTATTAAATAATATCTATTTTCTTGCCCTATGCCTTATATTACATATCCACAGTTTCTTCAGGCCAACATAAAAGACCATTTATCATAGGTAGAAGTCCTTACAATTTTTAAAATGGTTTGCTTGGGCCATTTTGTTTGGACATGTTAACTTTTGTAGGTAGGATACTTTAAATTATTTCCTTAATTTTAAGGAAAAATACAAAACTTTTGAATATTTAGAAGACAGGAAAATGCAAAAGTTGGTTCTAACAATTAAGACGAGGTTTTTTTTTAAAACATTTTTTGCTTTCTTTTTCTCATTCTCAAGAAGATAGATAATATTTTCATTAAAACAAAGGAAAACAAGAAAGAGTTTTCTTTCTACTATCATCCATTTCCCTGCCTCTTTTCTTTCAAGCTGACTTTTGCATTTCTTATTTAAAAGGAAAAATATAACAGTTAAAAATAATTTAAGGCTAGAGGTGTAGTTCATACGTAGAGCACCTGCCTTGCAATCACAAGGCCTGAGTTCAAACTCAGATGCTGTAAAAATAAAAATAAATAAACACATAAAAACTTAGATATAGTAAATCCTTGGTGGCCCCAGTATATAATTCCAAAGAGACTTATGTTGAGTAAAATTAAATACACATGGTTAGGATGTATAGAGTTCAGTAATATGCTGATGATGCTTAATTCATTTTTGTTGTATTACTGCCCAAATTCCAGTAAAGACATGGCACTTTTTAACAAATCTAAAATGTTCACCTTATTGAAATTAAGCACATTTTACCTTGCTTTTAAGTCCCATTTTGCTTTTGGGAAGGCATTTTATGACAAGATTAAAAGAAGTGGAAAGACTCAGATCATAGAATGATTTAAACATAGCTGCTAATAATGTGGGACTGACCAATGTTTCTTGCAACAACTGAGTTGAGAATTACATTTACAGACATTTATTTATTTATGATAATGATGCTTGAACCTGGGATCTCCAGTTTCCTCAGCTTGTTTACTTGGCTGGTACTCTACCATTTTAGCCAGGCATCCAGCCTGGCTTTTTTTTTTCTGATTATTTTGGAAATGGTTTCGTGGACTTTTCTGCATGAGCTAATTTGGAACTACTGTCCTCAGATTTCAGCCTTCTGAGTAGCTAGGCTTTACAGGCATGAGTCACTGGCATCCAGCTAAAATGCTTTTTGAAATATCTTTTTATTACTAATTATTATTGTTACTAAGTTGTTTTATTTTACGTTATTTTATTAAGTTATAAATTATTATTTTGAACATGCTTTGTCAAAACTGTATGTAAAAATTGGCAAATTAGACAAGCTTAATGTATTACCCAAAGCCTATTAGGTATAATAGTAATTTATGAGAAACATATATCAAAGAAACTTATTAATTGAACAACAGGAAAAATTTAACATTGATAAATTTCTAGAATTGACGTAATAGTACTTCTCTTTAAGCTTCCTAAGGAAGCATTGGCATGAACGGTTTTACATAGAGGAACTATTGGTAAAGTTCTTGTGCTTTGATCATTTAGTAATATCCTACTTCTGTAAGAAATGAACAATAGTATTTTAGATTAAGAAGTTATCTACCACATTTGACCATAACCCAGGTTTTAAAGACAGGATTACTCAAATTCAGGGAAAATCAAAAGAAATTTTTTTAAAAAGGCAAGTATCTTAGTTTCCCCATGTAGTGCTTAAACATTAAGAACAATATCAAGTAGCCAAAGCTGCATTATGGTCAAGTCCTTCAGCATTAGTAAAAAGGCCCTATTCTATCATTTGCGAGCTGTGAAGCTTTAGTCTTGACTTTCAATTTTACCATTTTAAAAATAACAAAAAAAGCATACCAACCTTATTACTTTTGTCAAAGATGGGAACTAATTCATATTCAGAATCTGAAAAGGAAAAACTGTTCAACATATTGTAGGTATAATCATCAGAGTCAAATAATTTGCATGTAAAATTAGAATAAAATATCTCCCTGGTGGCTGAAAGGATACTTCATAGATTTGTCTATAAATAACTGTTTCTAGTTGAATTAGCTTAAAAGAAAATAAGATTTAATTAAAAGATACTCATATGTCTTCTGTAATAGGGCATTTCCAGCAGGACAGGGTTACTGCTTTATTAATTTCTTTATCCCAGGTGTCTATGACACTTCTTGGAATGTAAATAGTGCTTAGTAATTACTGCTAATTAAATAAGTGAGGAGCGAGAGCTGTTTTTCTCACTATTATCTTCATTACCATCTTCCTTAGGAGATTTTCTAAATTCTTTCCTAACCATACCTATCCCAATAAAATTAAACACTAATGAGCAGACTTTTTTTTTTCAGTTAGGTCTGAGATTTGCAGGGGCCCGAATTGTAAACAAAAGATTTGATTGTCCTTACTCAAGGATAAATTGTTCCACTGAAAGTGCCATTGTCTCCATTAAGAATCAGTGCATCATCTAACACCAGGAGCTGGTGGTTCAAGCCTATAGACGGAGGTCTCACTCAGGAGGCTGAGGTCTGAGAATCAAGATTCAAAGCCAGCCTAGGCAGGAAATTCCATGATACCGTTATCTCCAATTAATTCCTAAAAAGGTAGAATGGTGGCTCAAGTGATAGAGCACCAGCCTTGAGCACAAAGACTCAGAGAAAGCCTCTAGGCTCTGAGATCAGCCCCAGCATTGGCGCGCGCGCACACACACACACACACACACACACACACACACAGAATTGAAACGTAGACTAGAGAGAATATAACCTGAAATAAAGTATGTCCTAAAAGAGATCAGATAATGTATCCTCTACCTTACCTTTCTCTCTAGCATTACTAAATTCTGTTGTCTTTTTCCTTAACATAGGATTATAATAGAACCTCTTGATTAGTACTTTAAAGAAATTGTATAATTCTTTTTAAGATAAACTGACAAATCTAGCCTAGCTGTTACTCACTTCAGATTTGTTTGTTTTTTTATTTATTGTAAAGATGATGTACAGAGAGGGGTTACAATTATATAAGTAAGGTAATGAGTACATTTCTTGTTGAACATTGCTACCTCTTCCCTCATTTTCTTCCACTTTCTTCCCCCCAATACCCCTCCCCAAGTTGTAAAGTTCCTTTCCAACATATTGTCTTGTGAATATCACTGTTGTATTGGTTCACCCTCTGTCCTTTGTCTCACTATTTTGTTATTCCTCTTGCCTTCCCCAAATCAGAAATGTATATACCAGACACAAGGTACCAAAATAAAAAACAGTGACAACAAGGGATAAACAAAAGGAAAAAAACTGAAAGAAAAAATAAGTAATTTCACACAGTACATTAAAAACAAAATCCAAAAAACCCTCTTGTTTCCGTATTTGGAGTTAATTTTGATTAGCAACATTTTATATGGTCATATGTACATAGATATGGTATTATTGTGCTATTGTGTTCCTCTGCTAGGACTATCCTAGACATATACTAATTATTACAATTGAAGGAAACCATGAAGCCTATGTTTATTTGGGTCTGGCTTACTTCACTTAATATGATTGTTTCCAAGTATTTCCATTTCCTTATGAATGGGGCAATGCTATTTTTTTCTGATGGAAGCAGAGAATTCCATTGTGTGCATATATATACCACATTTTCTCAATCCATTCATCTACTGAGGGGCATCTGGATTGGTTCCATATGTTACCTAAGGTAAATTATGCTGCAACGAACATCCTTGTACTGGTAGCTTTAGTAGTCATGTTTGGGTAAATGTTCAGGAGTGGGATTGCTGGAATTAGGGTAGCTCTGTGTTTAGTCTTTTGAGGAACCTCCATACTGCTTTCCTGAATGATTGAAGCAGTTTACATTTCCACCAACAGTGTAAAAGCATTCTCTTTTGGCCACATCCCTGCCAGCTTCTGTTATTATTTGTTTTCTTAATAAGAGCTATTCTAACTTGATTGTGAGGATTAACATCATAAAATTGGCAATGCAAGTGGCTCTGTGGCTCAAGTGATTGAGCTTTAGCCTTGAGCTAAAGAGCTCAGGGACAGCGCCCAGGCCCAGAGTTCAAGCTCCAAGACTGAAAAAAAAAAAAAGGCAATACTTCCCAAAGTATTCAATGCAATAACCATCAGTATCCCAACGACATTCTTTAATGTAATAGAAGCAATTCAAAAATTCATATGGAATAACAGAAGACCCAGAATAGTAAAAACATTCAGTAGCAGGAAAATCAGTGCTAGAAAAATACCTATACCAAACTTCAAACTCTATTATAAACCTGTCATTAAAAAAGCAGCTTGGTACTGGCACATGAATAGGCCTGAGGACCAATGGAATAAAATTGAAGACCCAGAACTTATCCCACAGAGCTATAGCCACCAAATCTTTGATAAGGAAGCCAAAATTATCAGATCAAGAAAGACAGCCTCTTCAACAAATGGTGCTGGCAGGACAGGCTATATATGTGCAGAAAACCTGCACCAGAATCAAATTCAAATTGACCAAAGATCTCGAAGTAAGAGCAGATACCTGAAAATATTATAAGAAGGGATAGAGGATACACCAGGGCTCCTTGGAACAGGAAGAGACTTTCTAAATAAGGATCCAGAAATGCAACAAATCGAAGAAAGGCTGGATAAGTGGGACTGTATTAAATTGCAGAGATTCCTCATGGCAAAGGACATAGCCAGCAGGATAAATAGAAAGACCATAGATTGGGAGATGGTCTTCACTAACTACACAACAGACAAGGGCCTCATATCAAAAATATTCCTAGAGCTCAAAAACTTAAACCCCCATAACAACTCCTCAAAGGAACAATCACTTCAAATTTATTTAATGATGTGTTTTGGTATGAGTAGCAGATTCCTTGATGAGCCTTGCTGTTTCAGATGAACAATCATCAGAGGCTCCATCCTAAATCAGGGGAAACAGTCTCTTGGATTCACGGATAACTCTAAAACTCAAACAAATCAACCAGGAAGAGTTCAGGAAGCATTGCAGCTGGCCATACAGCAATGAATGAGTCAATCCTTTTGGCATGAAAGGTGACATTCTGACCTTTAGGATTGCTCTATTCAAGTCTTGTGTACATTTGGAAAAATGGGTCATTCTTTACTGACTGTTTTTGTTAGTAGTTTGCTTTTTTCCTGAGAGACTAGCCTCTCATGATCAATCTCTAGCCTTATAACCAGCTCAACGCACTAAAAATGCTAAGTTTTAATGTTCTGACAAAAGACATTGCAAGCTCTGCTGGTGATGCATGGGGCATTTATTAATACACTGGAGAGAGCTTCACAAAAATGTAGTGGCAGTTCCTAAGGAACTACAATGTAGCCCTTATAAATAGACCTGTTCCTCAGGAAGGGCACCCTTGTTAGGAGTAGACATGTAAGGTTGTATATTTTCATTCAATACCTAAATGGTTATATTTTGTTTCATGGGCAGCTCAGACTCATCCCGACTAGTCCTTCAAGATGCCTAAGGTGAGCATGCTATTCTGAAAATGTACTCACAAACAGTAGTCCATTCCTTCAGGAAAATGTCTGCCGTGAAAAACGTCAGGAATTGTGTAATATTGCTTCACCAGGATACAAATGACGCCAAACCCACTCTCTTTCTACATTGAAAGCACAAGTTTTGGGGAAACTCTGGAAAAGGATTATGACCAGTTACAGTGGCTCAAGCCTATAACCGTACCTACCAGGGAAATAGAAATCTAAAGAATCACAATTTAAGGCCAGCCCAGGAAAAAAGTTTAAGACTCTACTTTGACCCATGGCTAAGCATGGTGATTCATTCTTGTTATCCCAGCTGTAGGAGAAGGGGTATACTATGATGAGGTATGGTGGGTTATGCCTGACATCGCAACTGTGCTGGGAAACACCAAGATCATTATTTATAATCCAGTCTGGCCTGGACCTAAAGACAAATCCCATCACACACAAAAAATCAAACAACAATGAAAAACAATTTTAAAAGGACTGGTAGAAGCTCAAGTCGGAGAGCACTTGCCTAGCAATTGTGAGTCCCTGAATTTAAACATCAGTGGCAATCATAAACTCAAGATGAAATAAAATGTAAAGATTTAAAAGAATCATAGCAGCTTATTCTGTCATCTTCCTTATTTATTCCTGGTCTTCTAATGACTAGATTTACTTTATGTATTAGATTTTTATAAAGTAGCAGAAGTTCTGTGCTATTTCTTATGAAAAACCAGGGTCTGTTTTCCTATCTATGGAATGTCCTGTGTGTGTGTGTGTGTGTGTGTGTGTGTGTGTGTGTGTGTGTGTGTGTGTGTGTGTGTGTGTGTGTGTACAAAGAGAGCGATGCACAGAAGGGTTATAGTTACCTAAGTCAGGTAAAGGGTACATTTCTTTTTGAACAGTGTCACCCCTTCCCTAACTCTCAGTTTTTCCCTGCTGTTCCCACTTTATTCTTGTGACCAAAATGATCATTTGCTTTTAAAAAAATCTTTCTAAGATAACTGGGAATTTTCCACATGCTTTCTGGACTATAATTTAGACAGGTGCTTCTCCTTGGTCCTCCCTCCTCCACTTACCACTTACAGTATTTTTTTTTCAAATTTTTATTATCAAACTGATGTACAGAGAGGTTACAGTTTCATACTTTAGGCATTGGATACATTACTTGTACTGCTTGTTACATTGTCCCTCATACCCCCCTCCCCCTCCCCCTTTCCCTTTCCTCCCCTTGAGTTGTTCAGTTCACTTATACCAAACAGTTTTGCAAGTACTTACAGTATTTTTGATGGGCATCAGAGGTGAGCTTAATTGCACTTGAGTCAAAAATCTATATATCGATATTCCTACCTAGATGTTGTAATTGCTGTTCAATTCTAAATTGCTTTATAATCTGTATTTTACTTTGAGAGACATGTTCCTAAGAGATATTCTTGATTTGCAGCTGTTAATTTTTTATTCAAAGTTTCAATAGTTTCTAATAGCACATCAACAGACTAGGAGGCAAATTTTGTTGTTTAATTCCATGTACTTGACAAAATGTTTTGAAATGCCTTTGTTAATCATAAAGTTAAGTGATTAGTAAAGCCGTTCCTGAGTTGTTTAAATGCTACTAAAGTTACTTCAGTTTTTTTAAATTGGCACATATTTCTTTTCTCTTTGGGTATAAGCCACTGAAAAGAAACAAATCATGCTTTTGGGCTTCAAATCATGCTTGAAAAATGTATTTATTTAAGGAGAAGGAAATAAAAATACTGGCAACAAACCTTTCTTTGAACTTCAAGATTCAGGTTTTTTCCTCTGTAAGCTCTAACAAAGAGACCACTGAAAAATGTCAAGGAAAGAATACCAGAGTTAAAAGAAAATGTAATTGTTTATCAGTAAAACTCTAAATCTAGTTAACGTGAAGAAGGTATACTTGTTGATCTAGAAACCTTTTTGGCTCTCCTGAATGCCCCCAGTTCCCATCTACATAAAAGAAGAGTAAATATATACTGAATGGATAAATGGGTGGCCTCATTATATAACACAACAGTGTTTACACTCAAATATTAAAATGAAGTAAATACATTAAGAAGTTAAACAAAGAAGTGGGGCTAGTCTGGATATATTCAATTGCTTCCTTTTTTTAAAAAAATCAAACCAGTCCATTCTTAGACAGTTATTGTGACCGATATATCACACTTATTTCACAAATATAACCTTAATTTATAGTATGAACCAATTTTTCTATGATACTTTTGCTTCTGTTCTTGTTTTTACTGCCATAGATCATGATAAATATTTTAAAATAAGAATATGTGATTACAAGCCCTGTGTTTGAAAGGTAACATAGGTATGTGATAGCTGTCATTCCTTCTTAAATGAATGATTCCCTTCTATTGAGTAGGTTAGACTTCTACACCTCACATTGTTTTCCTGGTAAATTACCTTTTCATTACTTTACCATATTTGAAAAAGGGTTTCTAGTCAGGTATTGTGGGAGACAGTGTAACTATTCATGGTGGTTTAGTTCCTTTCTGAATACTTGAGATGATTGTATTTCCTTACTCTGTATGACAATATTATTAGTCCTTGTCCAACAAATAATAATGTAATTTAATGAGTTACCTCTAGAGAGAAAAAAAATGAAGAGTGGATGTGAACTTGGATTGCAAATGGTAAGAATTCCATCTCTGCAGAGTGATAGGAAATTGGAACTATTGTGCTTTGCCAGTTGTTTGTTAATGCAGCATAAACCACCATACTACCGTATTCCTGAAGGACAGTAATAGTTGCTTGATTTGTTTGTTCTGCCCACCCCTTGTTGATTTCCATATAATAATTTTTGTAGGGCAAATAAAATTGTTGAGTGAAGCCAATGCACATTCAGGATTAAAATGTAAATAGAGCAGGTAAGCCAATGTAAAACAAGTAATATGATCGTGAATATTGTGACACATACACTACTAACCTTCCTTCCCAAGTATTATGGGCTGAATATTTTGTCTCCCTAAATTCAAACATTGAAACTCTACTTCCTAATGTGCTCATATCAGGATAAGAAGTGGGGTCTTTAGGAGATAATAAAGAAAGATGAGGTGACTAGGGAGGAGCCCTGATGAAAGGGATTAGTGTCTTTACAAGAGACCCAAGGTAGCTGATTTCCCTAGCTCATCCTATCATGTCATATACTGTTACTAATTCATGGGATGTGTTACCTCCCCAAACTCACAACTCAACATAGATTTAAAAGCCATCAAACATCTTTCTATTTGTCTTTGTTTCTTCTTTGAAGTGTTTAAGAGAGATAAAAGTGATAAAAGTTTTATGATGAAATGATTTATTCTTTTATTTTGGTCAAGATGTTCTCTAAGAGTGTCACTGACCACTGGATATCTGAAAGCTTTATGAGAGGGTGAGTTCTTGGGTTTTCAGAAGGTCTTTCTCTGAGTCTTTGGAGCCCATATGTCTCACTAAGACTTCCAGGATGAGATATCTCTTCTTTTAGTGTGGTATTATTGGTGAAATGGATAAATGTAATATTCAGGGCCATCCAAACTACTCAAGAATCTTCAAATTCTAACAGAGCAGAAAATTCACATCCATAGAGTAAATAAAAATAGTCAATTATCAGTTAAAGAAAAATAATTTCTCTTTTGCATTGACTAATTTGACATCCACATTCCATGCATACTAGTCACTATACTGATTCAGTGTAGTCATTTAAATTATAATATTATATTGAACCACCATATAAATGGCCTCTGACTTATAATGATCCAACTTACATTTTAGCTTCATGGTACTTGTTTTTTTATTTGTATTTTTATTTTATTGTTACATTGATGTACAGAGAGGTTACAGTTTCATAATTAGGCCTTGGGTACATTTCTTGTACTGTTTGATTTAACTGTCAGTTAATTCATTATACCATTAATTAATTATACCATAATTAATTATACCATTGCACCATAGGGTTTCATCATTTCTATACTATTCTTTGGTCAGTTTAATGATGTACATATGCATATATCCCTGTGTTTTGATGTATGTTTATATTTTATATCTAAATTTACATATGAACAAAAGCATGTGTTGTTTCACCTCTCTGAGCATAGCTTACTTCACTTAATGTATTTTTCCCCATTGTAGGGAAACTGGGCTCTTTCTGTAGCTTGGCTATGGTGAATAGTGCATCAGTTAACATTAGTGTGCAAATGTCTTTATTATATCATGATTTGTAATCTTTTGAATAAATTTCTAATTGGTACTGATAAATCATAGGGTACTTGTATTTTTAGTGTGTTTGTTTGGTTGGTTTGAGGTTTTTGTGTGTGTTCTGGTCCCAGAGCTCATCCTCGGTGGTTGAGTAGTGTCTCTGAGCATTTTTGCTCAAGAATAGAGCTCTACTACTGAAGACACAGCTCTACTTCTAGCTTTTGGTTAATTAGAGACAATCATATCACATTTTTTTTAACCTATGTTGGCTTTAAATTGTTCAGCCTTCATAGTTCAGCCTTCTGAGTAGCTAGAATTGCAGACATGAGTCACCAGCGCCCTGCACATTTGTAGTTTTTTGAGCTGTCTCTATACTGCTTTCCATAGTGGTTGTATTAATTTACATTCCTACCAGCAGCATATTAGGGTTTCTTTTCTCCTATATGCTCTCCAGCATTTGTTGCTGTGTATAATTTTGGTGATCATTCTAACTAGAGTGAAAGAAATCTTAAAGTTAGACAGTGTTTAAATGATGATGCTAAAGATAAAGGAGTACATAAAGAAGGGATGTATAAGAAAAAGATAAAAGGAATGTGTAAGGCAGGGGTATTTAAAAAACTTTTAGCAGATTCTATAAATTCATATGTTTATAAAACCAGAGGCTCATGAAAGGAGATTTTTTTTTCATTTCTTTATTGTCATAGAGATGTACAGAGGGGTAACAGTTTCATACGTAAGGCAATGAGTATATTTCTCCAAACTGTTACCTCCTCCCTCATTTCCCCCCTCTTTCCCCTCTCCCTATTTCCCTCAGCCCTCCTTGAGTTGTGCAGTTGGTTTACACTATATAGTTTTTTAAGTATTGATGTTACTTTGGTTTGTCTTTTTATCCTTTGTCTCTGGATTTTGACATTCCCTTTTCCTTCCCTAGTTCCAATAAACATATCATGAAAGGATTTTTAAATAAAATAACTAATACTAATAAAATATAGTAACAAATTGATAAAAAGGAACTGGAGTATCCACAATGCAGAAAGTAGACACAATGAAGAAAGTAGACAAAAACTTTATTTAAAAAGTAACATAGGGATGGGAATGTGGCCTAGTGGTAGAGTGCTTGCCTCATATATGTAAAGCGCTTGGTTCCACTACTCAGCACCACATATATAGTAACAGCCAGAAGTGGTTCAGGGTGGCTCAAGAGGTAGAATGCTAATCTTGAGCAAAAAGAAGCCAGGAACAGTGCCTCAGACCCTGAATTCAAGCCCCAGAACTGGCAAAAAAAAGTAATGTAGAATTATATTCTTTGGGGTTGTGTAGAAAGTGAATTCTTTAAAGAAGCCAAGGACAGTTAAAGGGGTTGGACTAAGTGGAGATGGATGTATTGCTGAACTAAAAAGGGAGGCATAAAATCCATGATCATATACTGACCTCAATGTTCTGGGCCTCCAATTCTCCATCTAAAAAGGAGTTCTTTCATTCTTTCTGAGAATCTGTGGTATGTGCAGTCTTGGATTATGGCTCAATGTTTATTTAAGTTTATTTACAACCTATGGCAACTTTTATCATTTTATGAAAATATTAGATTAAAAAATTAAGATACCAAAGGTTACAGTGCCTAAAAAAGGAAGGCAAAAAGGAACTCTATACATATGCTTTCAGTTACCCTTCTTCATTACAGAAATGGAAAATATAAATGAATCATAATCAGTAAAGAGCTGATATGTGAGAATAAATTCCTGTAATATGTTTAAATGATTTTTAAAAATACGGTAATAGCAGAACTACCACATATATCTTCAAAATTTATGTAACTGGTGACAGGAGTAAAGAAAATATCATTTGCAAATATTCAGTATTTCTCACAGAATTTGCATTGGTACGTTTTTATTTTCCAGATCCATCCTTCCTCCTAGTCACAACCATCTGGTTTCCTTCCACATCTTTCTATATCAGTAAAGCTAAAAGGAACAAACTGATCTGCTGGGGGCAAATCAAATTCTCATTTTCCTTAATGTGTGAAGATGAGATTCCTGACAGTGATCACAGTCTTTGTCTGTGGATCCAGTTGAAAACTCATGTTTATATAACAGAAATTGTTGTCATATAGAAGAGAAAGGATAGGCATGCATGAGATACAGTGTCTTAATAAGGAAACTGGCTTTTCTCAATAAATAAACTTAGTATTTTTCTATCTGTGGTGTTCGAATGCCTCTTTCTGAGAATGTGGAAGGGTTTACAAAGGGATGCATTTAAAAATTGCTGGAATGTGTTTCATAGAATTTAAATGTAAGCAAATGAAAGCAAGAAGGGCAAAATAAAAGGAAAAAAGGAGAAAAAATAAAGGTTGAGTCTCATGCATCTTTCCCCCTTCCCCTCCCCTCCCTCCCTCCCTTCCTCTTTCCTTCCTCCTTCCCTTCCTTGTTTTCCAGGTGTGATGGCGTGCATCTGCAATTCCAATATTTGGTAGCTAAGTCAGGAAGACAGAGAATTTGAAGCTAGCATGGGCTAGATGAGGGGCTTTCTTACTGTCAGAGTCCAGGGATAGAACAAGGCATCATTCCTTTGGTAAGAATGAGGTAATGAAATGTAGATGTGTGTCTTCTCTTTCCCTCTTCTTACAAAGCTACCAGGACGTTACCCTAATGATCTCATATGATCCTAATCACATCTCTAAAGTCCAACCTCTAGTCATCAGTCAGATTCAGTTTTCACTCACTTATACCTCTGAATGGAGATTAAATTTCAGCATGTGAAGCAGTGAGGAACACAGTCTACATAGCTTTATGGAGTATGGTTTCCTTGAAAATAGCAAGTAAATCAACAGAAATTATTGTGGTCCTGCATACTTACCTGTCTTATATAGTGGGTTAATAGCTTTTGCTTCACTTTTGCAAAGATATGCTTCTAAGTAAAAAAAAAAAAACCAAAACAAAACACAATTCTAATCTACATCAGCATTGAAGAAGAAATGATAAAAAAAAGTCTCTCCCTGTACTTAGGTTCTTATTTACCATCCCAAAGGTTAGCTCAGTTGTTCTATATACCAAGTATATCCATCTTTACTAAGTTGGTCCACAATACTCATATTAGTATTGCTCTTAAAATCTTCAGTATGATTTATTTCATAGATGCATTATAAACTTCCACTGTTCCTTTGCCTGAAGCTGTTGATGTTTTTAAAGCATATCATTTTAAGAATGTCAGCTTTATTTCTATTCCTCCTTGTGCAGTACATACTGTATAGCTTCAAAAATTGTGCCCAACTGTAAAAAGGTGTAGGCTATTACATTTTTGTAATTCTCAGTGAGACTCTTTCATTTTATAAGAATGCCTACTGAGAAATGTCTTTGCTTAAGACACATGGACACTTGAAGTCTTAAAAAGCATAAAAAATAACTGGAAAAATAACACTTTAGATATCGTTACAGTTATGTAATAATTTTAAGAGATGAATGATATTTTAAGGATTTTTAAACATTTATTCTTAACAAAGAGCAAACACTTAATTGCTTGCTTAACATAAAAAAAGCATTTACTAAATGTTCACTTCACCAGGAATTGGTTTCACAGCCATAATCTAATGATCCAACAAGGTGCTTCTATTTGATATTTTATGTGCCAATCACGTACTGGTGCACTAGGATATCAAGTTAATGTGAATTTGTTAGTTCTATAGTCAGAACCTGGATCTTAGTTCTGTATGTTGCATTGTTAGATCAGAAATGTTTAGAAGCACTTGTCACAATAAAATACACTTGACAGAAATTAGTATGTATGAGAAATTGCGGGTTTGGACCTATGGAGGGGAGAAATATGCGTGTATACATGCCTATAGAAGTGAATGGAACATACAGTATGATTACTTGTGTGCTCTCTATCTCCACAATCATGAATTGGACATAAGACTTATAGACATGCTTATTATAGGCCATAGGCAAAACCTCTGCATTGACAAGAGATTTGGTAACACACAGGGACCGAAAAGAAAGTTTCCACAATCAAATGACCAAGATAACTGAACACACAAAGAAATTTAATATCTGTAGCCCAAGTTGAAAATTGCTACCAAGAATTGGAAGAAATATTTCTTGAGGAGATTAGGATAAAACAATATAAAACAATTCAACTTGTTTATTAGGGACCCGAAAAAGTATGGGAAGTCAAATGATGTTATCCATTGACTTCATGGGTAAAATATTTTGTGGCCAGAAATATTCAGGGCATTTCCTTTGTATTTTAATATTTGGAAACTTTTAGTTCCTTAAATGAGCACCAATGCAGATTGAAAATAGGATAGAAACAATGCACTTTAATACTAAATCACTGCATACAAATACAGGAAAGGGTGAAGACAAACCATTTGAAAACAACTGTTGGGGGCTGTCCTTCCCCCCAGCCCTGGGACAATGGGAAGGAGCCCCTCCCACCTCAACAGGAAGAGAAAGCCTCCGCCCCTTGGGAGGTGAACACATGCGTGCCACCATGATGGGGTTGTCCCGCCCACAAAGGAAGTTTCGTGATGTCACTTGATGGACATGGTCCTTAGCCTATGACTGGCCCTTTGGCCAGCCCCCTTTCTTTCCCGCCATTACTTCTATATAAGTGCCCTTCCATATTAAAGTCTTTGAGACGCTTCCCACCACCGCAGCGTGTCCCTGATGCTTTCCTTTTCGCCTCCGCCCTTGGTAACATGAGGGGACTGGGGGGAGGGGAGGCTTCAGCAACCTTTCCTCAACTTAGCGCTTGCCCATGTGAGCATGCCTTTGGCCTTCCGCTGGCGGAGGGCCAGGCTGACTGCTCTTTCATAGATTTTGTGGTTACCATTCTCCCTGTGGGGGGAGAAAGGGGTCGTCCAGACCCCAACAACAACTACCATTTTCTTTTTTTCCTTCTGCATTCTCTCCAAGTCAAGCAGACACTGGAAGGTTTGGTAAACCTTTATGGATCTGAGTGAATCACTTGAAAATCTAGAGGTTTGTGGTGAAGTTATTACTGGAACAGAGGGTATCTACAGGAATAACAAGTCCTCTATGGAGAAGATAAATATGACCAAAGGTAACTTAGTATGATTTATTGGATAAGGTGATACCTAAGCTGTCTTCAAATATAAGAACATGCCCAGCTAATGCAAGCAAAGACATGAGAACAATGTGTATTAATATGTGGAATTACCAAGGAAGTTACTTTCCAGTTCAGCTTTCTTATAAGTTATAGTCAATAAAAAGCTGAGCGTGGCAAATGGCAGATCTTCTGTGTGGTGTGAAAGATTTTGACTTGTACTTTATTAGGACAGAGTCATAATGATGAGGAGCAGCTTACTGTGGGAAATATTATCTTTGTCCAAGAACTGATACAGAGCTTTAATATAGGACTTATGGGTATATAATCCTCTCAAAGTTGTATTGAAAAATGTTCTGTGTTACATTCATACGTATATTTTTGTAGGGAAAATATCTGTTCTTCTTATCAAAGAGATTTGCACAATTTCAATGAAGATCTAAACCCATTAACTTAAGGTAAATATGAAAGTTTAAGGAGACCAATTAGTAAATATGAAAGTTTAAGGAGACCAATTAGATGGCTGTCACTATAGTAGAAGAAATAATCATAGAGATGAAAATAGGGAGCATATTTATGAGTACAGAGCTTGGGGAAGAAGTAGGGAATAGATTTTGACTGTGATATGCTAACTTGAGATTTCATTGAAATCTTCCTGCTTTTAGAGAACACAACACATTCTGGAATATATTCCTCTGAAATTTAAGAAAATATAATGGATCACGAGAAAGCATACATTTGTTTTTGTTTTAGAAACCACAGGTTTGGACCTGCATACATAATGATGTAAATAGGCTGATATTTTTTTTAATTTGACATGAATTGTTAGCCCAATATATTATATTCTTTAGCTTGTCGCCTAAATGTTACTGATCATATCTCAGGCTGGCCTTCTTTTCTTTCCTTCCTTTTTCTGCCTTTTCTTTTAGCTAGCAACTTAAGATATGTTTCTTTTTTTTCTTTATTGTCAAAGTGAAGTACAGAGGGATTACAGTTTCATATGTAAGGCAGTGAATACATTTGTTATCCAACTTGTTACCTCCTCCCTCATTGAGGTAACAAGACCTGTTTCTTTTTACTGGTGTTCCTTTTCCTCCATGAAGTTGAAGCCTGTAGAAAGTGCATTTTATTGTCTAGAGCTTCTTGGGATTTATTTTGTAGCTTCTTACTTTGACAATGGCTTTAGATTTTCTCCTGCTTTTCCATTTGACATATGAGATTTAGCATGACCTTTTCTAAGTACTTGTTCTGGAGAGAAATGATGGAAGCTATAATTTCCCCAGGGAGCTTATCTGCAGAAACTTGTTGGTCACAGATTTGAGCATCTATGAATAAGTTTTGGGAGGATATATAATATCAATTTATTATTTTGCTTATTATTTCACTCTTACAACATCAAACTCCCACTGAGTTTACATTTCAATAAAGATCATGAAGGGAGGGCTGGGGATATGGCCTAGTGGCAAGAGTGCTTGCTTCAATTCCCGAGCACCACATATACAGAAAATGGCCAGAAGTGGCGCTGTGGCGCAAGTGGAAGAGTGCTAGCCTTGAGCAAACAGAAGCCAGGGACAATTCTCAGGCCTGGAGTCCAAGGCCCAGGACTGGCCAAAAAAAAAAAAAAAAAAAAGAGCATGAAGGGAGAAAGAAAAAGTCTGTTTCTTTAGAATAAAGAAAACACAATTTCAAGAGCGAATACATACAGAAATATATACTCAAAAATTGTCCAGTAGTGATTTTGTAGCGTACTTTTTAAATCATAAGAAAAATGTAAACCTAATTTTCTGTACCTTAGATGTTAAACATTCTATTTCTTCTACAGATTGGCTCTTTTTAAAGAAGCTTTTTGGTCATGAGTCTTGAACTCAGGACCTGGTGGGCGCTGTCTCTGAGCTTTTTTTTTTTTTTTTTGCCCCCCTAGGGGCTAGCACTCTACTACTTTGAGCTACAACTATACTTCCAGTTTTAGGTGGCTACTCATAGCCTTTTCTGCTCCAGCTGGCTTCCAAACATGATCCTCAGATCTCCGCCTCCTGAATACAGCACTAAGATTACAGACATGCGTGCCAGCACCCAGCTATATGGCTCGTTTTACAACTCTTTTCATCCCAGTCCTGGCAGAACAATTGGGTGCTATGTGTACTTGGGGAAATGGCTTGAAACATCAATTTTTTTTTTGTCAGTCCTGGGGCTTGAACTCAGGGTCTGAGTACTGTCCCTGGCTTCTTTTTGCTCCAGGCTAACCCTCTACCTCTTGAGTCACAGTGCCTCTTCCGGTCAAACCCAGAACTTCATGCATGCTAGGCAAACACTCTACCACTAGGCCACATTCCCAGCCTGAAACATCAATTTTTGAATCCTGCTTCCTGTGTTGGGCTTATTCCCTCCCCCCAGATTATTCAGGACCCGGATGTTAGATCATCCATCACAGAGTGGATTACTAATCCTCCTAAGAGTGATGAAAGTATGTTAGAAGAGCCAGTATCTCTTGTTTCACCTTTAAGTCCTTTGAAAAAGTCACATGCTTTTATTTTCGCTTTTTGTAATTTTCTAGATGGAAATGGAATATGTATTATATCATTTGTTGTCTACAATACAGTCTGTAATGAAGTAGTTTCTTTTCATATCTTGCTCATGCTGAGTGGTAGAACTGATAAGTGAATGTGGAATAACTGAATGATAATCTAGTGTAAAGAATCAGCAAAAAATGTGGATTATCTTGTGATATTGTTTGATAGTCAAGATTATTTTTTTCTCTAACCTTTGGGAAGATGATAGGACTGAGATGGAATTACCACACCCTAAAAGTCTATAAGATAGGTCCATAAGTTCTCCCAATGAGATTGGAAGTGGATTGCAAGCTAATGTTTGCAAGGAGAAAACGTATTATATTCAGCAATAGTGCTTAATTTATCACTTATAGATCACACTGAGTGCACATTATAGAACCTCAAGCTACATATCAACAGGAGCAAACTCTGGACTGGGTGAAACCATAAACTACAATGAACACACAAACCAGCATTCAACTTCATGTTTCTCATTTGATCCACATTAAAGTAGACTTTTCTTCCTTCTCAGTTGCTGTCACTATCAAGCAATGCACAAAGGGATCTTCTTTCAATGAGATTGCTGGTTACATAGCAATGGGAAGACATGGAGTACATAAATGGAATTTTAAAACTAGATATTTGAACTTGGTTTGGGAAGTGAGAAGAGGGTTGAAGGGAGAGTGGCTGTAGGGTGAGTTTAATCCAGGGACAATGCATGCATATGTGGACATGTCCAAACAAATCCCTCTTATACAACTAACTGATGCTAAAATTAAAACAAATAGGGATTTGTTGAGATCTCAATTATCTTAATTAGGAGGCAGGCATAACAGGTTTAACAGAGGTTCTTGGTAACAAAAAATTACCTTTGTTATACTAAGTCTCCATAAACATGTTAGGAGAGTATATAGGATGCCTTGTATCAGCGAGTCAGGTTGTTTCTGTTACAAGTTCTGACTGGCTGGAATATTGATGGCACTTGTGTTGAGACTGTGGGTCAAACTGAGTAGTATGGCTATATGTACAGCATTGTATGGTTTAATCTATAAATAGGAAAACTTAGTACTTATGCAGGTTTTCCTTAAATTTTTTTCAGTGTTTGGTACTTTTCCATGTACACGTACTTTACTTCAATTTTGAAAGCATTTTTGACACTGTAGTAGAATGAGTTGCTTTTTAAATTTAAATTTTTTTTTCTTTCCAGCAGCTTTTATTTCTTATTTGTTGTCAAAGGGATGCATACAGAAGTTACAGTTTCATACGTTAGGCATTGGATACATTTCTTGTACTGTTTGTTACCTCGTCCCTCATACCCCACTCCCTCCTCCCCCTTTCCCTTCCACCCATGAGTTGTTCAGTTCACTTATACCAAACAGTTTTGCAAGTATTGCTTTTGTAGTTGTTTGTCTTTTTTTACCCCGTCTCTCAATTTTGGAATTCCCTTTCAATTTCCTAGTTTTAATACCAGTATACACGGTTTCCAATATACTTAGATAAGATTACAGAGATAGTATAGGTACAACCACAGGAAGGTGATACAAGAACATCATCAATAATAGAAGCTACAGATACACATGGGATTTGTAAGGAAATGGAAGGACTTGGAAAAAATTATACTAAGTGAAGTGAGCCAGACCCAAAGAAACATGGACTCTATGGTCTCTCTTATTGGGAAACGATTGTTATATCACAGTTGTAACTACTTTCAATTTTATTTTTTTTATATCAGTCACGGGGTTTGAACTTGGAGTTTGGGGACTGTCCCTGAGTTCCTTTGCTCGAGGCTAGCACTCTACTACTGATCCACAGTGCCACTTCTGGTTTCTGATGGTTAATTGGAGATAAAATCTCAGGGACTTTGCTGCTTGGGCTTTGAACTGAGATCCTCAGAATTCAGCCCCCTTAGTAGCTAGGACTACAGGTATGATTTCTTAATTTTATTACTGCTAGTGTATATCAATACAAATGAGTTTTAAAATATCTTACCATGTATTCTGCAATATAGCAGAACTTATATATTAACTCTCTTAATCTTTTACATGAGTATTTCTTAGAGATTTTGATATACAAGACATTGTCATGAGAATAGAAATAGTATTATGTCTCCATTTCCAATTGAGATCTTTACAAATTAATTTTTATTTCCTAGAGCTTTGAGTAAAATATTGAATACAAGTGGTAAAAGTGTACATTCTTGTTTGGTCCCTAATCCTCAGGGAATATATTTTATTCTTTGACCATTAATTCTGATGTTGCTGTACATTATTCATAGACATCTTCTATGAAGTTGAAAAATATTCTTATAGTCCTAGTTTAAAATTATTATTATTATTATTTTTTGGCCAGTCCTGGGCCTTGGACTCAGGGCCTGAGCACCTTCCCTGGCTTCTTCCCGCTCAAGGCTAGCACTCTGCCACCTGAGCCACAGCACCCCTTCTGGCCGTTTTCCATATATGTGGTGCTGGGGAATCGAACCGAGAGCTTCATGTGTAGGAGGCAAGCACTCTTGCCACTAGACCATATTCCCAGCCCCTAAAATTATTTTAACCATGAAAATGTGGTGCATCTGGTCAAAATGATTTTCCTGGGCTCATTGGGGTAATAATGTGCATTTTCCATATATATGATTTTTACTTTGAATGGCTTTTGTATTTTGATCCATCTTTCATTTTTTATAAGTTGCTGTGAAAAGTTTTCTAGTACTTTGTTCTAGTATTTCTTCAGTATTATGTTCATAAGCATTACTAGTTTCATTTTCTCTTGTTCTTGATTGGTTTTGTTATCAGGTGGCACAGATTTCACTAAATATGATTTTTAAAAATTACTCCCAGTTTTCCATTTATTTGTTTTTCTTTCTTTATTCCTCTCTTTCGTTATCCTTCCCTCCCTCTGCCCTTTCTTTCTCCCTTCCTTTCTTTCTTGCTTTGAAAAGGTCATGAGAGATTGGTGTTATTTTTTCTTTAAACTTTCAACAAACTCACTAGCAAAGCCATTTTTTTTAGTCGTGAATTTTCCTTGTGGGGAATTTTATTGAACTAAGAATTCAATCTCCTTACTTGTTATCCACTTGTTATTTTGTTTGTCTTTCTATGAATTTGATTTGTTTTTCTCCAAGATATCTAGCTTGCAGGCATACAATTATTAATGATCATTTATTATGTTTCTCACCCTTACTGAATTTCCACTTTACTAGTTTGAGTCTTTCCTTTATTATTTTCTTGGCCATTTTTACCACAGGATGAACTTTTCAAAGCACCAGCTTCTGAATATTCTCAACCTTCTCTATTGTTTTCTATTCTCCATTTCATTTAATTTCTCACACATTTAGCATAAAAATTTATGCCCACAAATTTCTATCAAAGTTGTGCTTTAGCTCTATTCAAATAGTTTTTTTTTTTTTGGCCAGTCCTGGGCCTTGGACTCAGGGCCTGAGCACTGTCCCTGGCTTCTTCCCGCTCAAGGCTAGCACTCTGCCACTTGAGCCACAGCGCCGCTTCTAGCCGTTTTCTGTATATGTGGTGCTGGGGAATCGAACCTAGGGCCTCGTGTATCCGAGGCAGGCACTCTTGCCACTAGGCTATATCCCCAGCCCCTATTCAAATAGTTTTGAAGTGTTGTATTTACAACATAACTCTCTTAGATTTTTTTTCTAACTTCTTTTGTGATTTCTCCTTTGCCCAATTGGCCCCTTAGGAGTGCAATGATTAATTACCACTACCTGTGGTTTTCTGTATTTCCTTCTTTTATTGTCTTCTAATTCTCTTCTCCTGAGGTTTAGAAAATATATTTTTATTTCAACTCTTAAATTAATTAAGACTTGCTTTATGGTGTAATAAGTGGATTATCCTGGAGCACAAATCTCTGTGAATATGAAATGTTCTGTTGAGTAGAATGTGTAACCTCTTCTTGTTAGTGTTTTATAGGTGTTTGTTAGGTCAGTTGGTTTATAGCACAGCTCATGACTTGTTCCCTTGGTAGCTACTATTTGTAGAAGTCAAAAAATTAATGTTCTGTATTCTCCTAATATTGTAAAATTTTCTACTTAGTCTGTCAATTGTTCTTTAATTATTTTGAGGCAATGTTATCATTTGGTAAATATATGATTTGGTTTATTAAAACACGGTAGCTTAGTCCTTTTGTCATTGTAAAATAGTCTTCCAATTTTGTCATTGAATTTATTCTATCTGATGTAATTATAACTACCCAACTCTCTTTTGATTATTGCTGACATAGTGTATCTCTTTGAAAATGTATATACCTTTGAAAAGCATGTCTCTTATAGATAAAATATATAATTAAATCATGTTATTGCATCTTATCAATTTTGACAATTGTTGCTTTTCATTGTAATTTTTTCTTTTATGTTTTTATAGTTTTAATGAGGTATACCAAATGGTTTTACCTGAAATCAACATGTATGCTTATCAATAGATAAATGCATGATGAAAATATTATACAAATGCATGTATGAGCATGCAGTCAAATATTATTCAGCCTTTTTGAAAGAGAAAATGCTGTCATTGCAACATAGATTAAACTATTACGCTGTTAGACAAGCTAAGATTCAGGTAGCAAAGTGTAATAATATACCGTGTGTATTATGAACTGACATATACATGGACTCTACAAATTCAAACTCATAGGAACAGACTGGAACGTTGGTGGCCAATACTAGGAGTGAAAGAAATATGAAATTTTGGTCAAGGGACACAGAGTTTAAAATTCACAGAATAGATAATTCCTCAGAGATATAATATACAGTGTAGAGACAAGTTTGTATTTTATAGTTGCTAATAAACTTTTCACATTCCAGAGATTTGTTGAGAGACAAAAATTTTTACTATTACCACTATAAAAGACAACTATACAGAGTCCATATATAAATTTACTCAGTTTTAGTAATCATTGTATGTATAAATATAAACCTTATGCCCTTTACTTTACATAAATGCAACCATTTCAGATCTGAGCTTCTTGAGTAGCTAGGATTACAGGCATAAGCCACCAGTGCCTGGCCAAGTGAATATCTTGAATACATAACACAGATGCTTCTGGCTTTATTCATATGGTACATTTGATTTTGTTTGGAATGTTTGCTCCATTGATATGTAATTTATTTATTTTTGTTTTTGTTTTTGATTTTTGGTACTGGGGATCGAACCCAGGACATTGCACTTGCTAGGCAAGTGCTTTGCCACTGAGCTACATCCAGCCCCATGTAATTTATTTATGATACAATTGACATTAGTGCCTAGTGACTGAGTTTGTAAAATACATTCGTCTTTAGGTTCTACCTTAAAAATCTCTTCTTTTGAGACTATTCAAGTAATTTTATTTGAATCATTCCAACTTCTATCCTAGGCTTCTTTATATTTACAGACTTTCACTTTTTTCTTATCTTACTTGACCTATGTATGTGGCAAATATCCTATTATGGCCTGGATAAATCTGTAACTCTACTTACTGAACAACAGACACAAAGAAACATCTTGCCAACAGTTTGTGGACATCTATCCTCACTGGCCTTTTATGTAATAGTTAACATGTTTTCTACTTTTACAAGCCTTTTAAAGCACTGCTATTTCTCATTGATTTATGATGTAAACATTGTCATATTTTTATCTTTCAGGTACATTTTATTCTTTCTTGTGGTTTCATGCTTCCATCTGGGATCACTTTCATTCAGCTTGAAGAATTTCCTAAAGTATTTACAAACTTCTGCACTGAACATGCTCTTATTTCATCTGGATAGAAACCTTTTTATTTTTCCCTCAGTTTTTGGAAAGTATCTTGCAATCCTATTAAATTATAAGACGATAGTTACTGTTTGGTTGTATGGTGTCTTCTTTATATTGTTTAAACATCTCATTTGAAGATATTGTTCTATTGTACCATGGGTATCATAGTTTTTGTGAAAATAGACATGAAATTTACGCCTGCTTCTTTTAAAAGAATGTGCATTTTTTCCCCCTGTGACTGTAAGTAAGATTATTCTTTCATATACACATTTAATGGGGTTTGGTTTGCTAGAAATACAGATGCATATAGAGTAATTTTAGATTGTCAAATTAATATTTTATGAATTCTTACTTTATATTTATTATGTGTTTTTCTATTAATTTTCTTTCTCCAGTTCCTTTACATGCCAACCATAGTTATTTTTAAGATTGTATTTTTCAAACATTTGATATTCTGTAAGAATGCTTCTATTTTCTCTTTCAGAAAGAACTTCTTTTCTTTCCCTTCACTCATCTTACACTTTTTCCCTCTATAGCACACTCATGATTCAAGGAATCAAAGAGAAAAATCAGTGTTATTTATCCCTGAGATGGTTCACAATGTCCTGTGTGTGGAAGATATGAAAATGTGATTTTGTCACTGTCAGGACAGTTGAGCCAAATCTGGACTGAAGGATAACATTACTTGTGCTCAGGTGAAAGCCATCTTCATTGGCCTTCAATTTCTTACTTCCTGTAGCTACACTTTGTCTTCTAACAACTGAAAGACTTTAGACTATGAGAAATAAGATGGGATTTTGTTTTGTTTTGTTTTTGTATAGTCCAACCTCGGGCATGGTCCATGTGTAAGCTTGCTAAGAAAACCTTTAAGCCAAATGCCAGTGGTTCATGCTTACAATCAGCTATACAGGAAGCTGAGATCTGGAGAATCATGCTTTTTAACCAGCCCAGTCAAAGAAGTCTCTCTCCAAAATCACCAGCAGAAAGCTAGATTCGTTGTATGGTTCAGGTGGTAGAGTGACAACTGATGAAGCAAGTTGCTCAAGTGTGAGGCCTGGATTTCCTCACCTAGTGCTGAGAAAAATAAAATGAAAACAAACAAAAAAAAACCTCTATTGTTTTCTGACTCCTCTTTATTGAAAATACTGACTTCAGAGATTTTCAGATCAGCAGTTATTCACGCACACTGGTGGGATTGAAATGTGACAAACACCCTCAAGGGTGAATTTGTCTCATCAACAAGTTCAGCCTGTTTCATGAGGACTTTCTTTGTAGATCAGATTTAACAGTGCTAGAGATAACTATGATATACTAGGAAAAGATATAGAGTCTCTGAAAAGGTACACAGAGTGATAGAAGTCTGTAATTCACTTTGGGGTAGAGGGAAAGGAATGTGAGTTCAAGACCAGTCAGAGAAAAGTTAGTGAGAACTGAGCTCAAAAGAAAAGACAAACAGAGGAGCTAGGTTTGGGGCTCAAGTGGTGGAGTTGTTATCTAGCATCTTTGTGTCCCTTAGTCCATCATCAGTACCAGTTTAAACAAACAAACAAACAAACAGATGTACTATAGACTTCTACATCCCAGTAAATTTACTCTACTTTCAGATTTGTACCTTACCCTAAAATATAGTTTATACAAGCCCGGGGCCAGTGGTTCATGCCTGTAGTCCTAGCTACTCAGGTGGCTGAGATCTGAGGATTATGGTTCAAAGCCAGCCTGGGCAGAAATGTCCCCATGAGATTCTTATCTCCATTTAATCAATAGAAATGTCACTGTGTCTCAAGCGGTATAGTGCTAACCTTGAGCACAAAGAGGCTCAGAGACAGTGCCCAAGCCTGAGTTCAAACTCCACAAATGTGTGTGTGTGTGTGCGCAATCTAGTCAGTCAACAGCCAGATATCATCTCAAATGCTCATCTAAATCTCAGACAGTTTATCTTGTATTTTAGAGTATCATGGATTGAGCCTCAGTTTATACCAAGTCTTGTCAACTTTGTATAGGTAATAAAAAAGATCAGCATTCATCAGCTCATGTCGTCAAGTCATCTTCCCTGTTTAGTATGTGAATGCATCCAATGATTTATGTTTACATAGCTTTAAAATATTGCATGCTTTCTTCTTCAAACTTTGTTATTTATGTTCTCCATACAATATATTTTTATCCAGTAGCCTGAGATAGCTAATCAGTGAAACTACAGTAGAAAATCTCTTACACAATTCTGTGTAGTCTGGAAAGTGAAATCAACTTTAGGGCAGGGTCAAGTAACCTGACCTAACTTTAGCAAAGTATTTACTGAATGATTTTGCTAGTATGCAATACCTTTAAAGCTTATCTTTCATGCTTTAGTGTGTGTGTGATAATATTGGTCTTAGGGATTACAGTGGATAATCTTGGATCAACTGCCACAGAAATAAAAGGGGAAAAATAAGAATGAACATTATGATCTAGAAATCAACAACTTCAAAATTATTGGTTCCCTGGAACTAGTTTTGATACTTTAATAACTAACATAAATTGCTTTATGACCATTGTAGTTAAAATTATGTATGTCCCCTTTTTTTTATAAAATGCTAAGTACATCATTCTAAATTAAGGTTAATGCATTATGTGGGTAATTCACATTTGTAGAAAATATACTGTAGCTGAAAAACAACATAGTCGTCTCAGATTTATTAAATGAACATTGTATCAGAAATATAGAGAAGTTTGATAAAACAAAAAAAATCAGATTAATTTCAGAATACATACTCCTCCATTGCACAAAATTTATATTTATGTAATTTTATTACTATTGTATAAATTTTAAGATGTTTTCACATTTTCTATATAGAGTATCTGCAAGATTATTCAGGCCATGATTTTCTGTACATTTTAATTATATTTCTTTTGTTTATTAAAAAAATGATAAACCTCCACCTGACTTCACAATGTCTTGACTTCACTAGCTCATTTGTGACCATTTAATAATAAGGTTTCCTTTTATCTTATTTCCTCTGTACAACTACTACTTAATCATCTTCCATAGTCTTTATTTCCCAGGCTGAAGTTATGATCATATTACATTTTGAAATTTCAACTGTTTTCTGAATGAAGCGTATAATATAAACAATATTAGTTGGAAATAATTACAGTAGAAATCCTAGAATTGCTTATCCACGGATGTTGATGTTCTAGTCTTGAAGTGTACGTTGTTTTCTCTGTTTTTGTCTTTTTGTACTATCTTAGATATCAACTCCCAACAGAAGTGCAGTACTAATGAGTTTCACTCCATACTATCAAACCCAAGGCAAATTCAATATATGTCAACAATCATGATTCTTCAATAACCATAAACCCACCTTTATCCCACTACTCACCACAGTTTCCAGGTGGCCTCTTCTGTTCTCAGTTCAAAGTAACATCCCTGAACCTTTTCTGTTCTCAACTCCTTATACTAATAATGAGAAATCCCGCCACCTCTTATTGATTAACTCTCTGTAGTTTACTCCTCTTCTGCTACCCTACTTTCCAGTTTGAGGAAAGGGTTTTAGTTCTCATTAGGAATATAGCCCTTCCCTTGTTTGAGTTTTTTTTTTTTTTTTTTTTTTTTGGCCAGTCCTGGGCCTTGGACTCAGGGCCTGAGCACTGTCCCTGGCTTCTTCCCGCTCAAGGCTAGCACTCTGCCACTTGAGCCACAGCGCCGCTTCTGGCCGTTTTCTGTATATGTGGTGCTGGGGAATCGAACCTAGGGCCTCCTGTATCTGAGGCAGGCACTCTTGCCACTAGGCTATATCCCCAGCCCCTTGTTTTAGTTTTTGAACCATCCCTTTCCATTCTGTTTTGAGTAGCTCATCCCTTTGTTTTCTACACCTAAATCCACATTATGACATTGCCAACTTAACTGTATTACATATTACTTTGACTATCATTTTTGTTTGCTATACTATTTTTAATAATTTTTTTAAAATTTTCAAAGAGGTCGTGCTTCCATTATAGAACAATAGAAAAGATGCAACCAACTAAAATCCAAAGAGAAGAAAATCAGAAATGAAACCTAAAACCTGGATACAAATTGTTTTTGAAGTAATTGGTTATTTTTCAACTGTGTATATATAGAAAAAAGTTTATGAAACTACGCAGAGACAAATACATTGGAGGTTAAAATATTGAACTGAGCTTTGAGAGTATGTATGGTTCAATCTGACTTTACACTCGAGATGAGGCATATCCTGAAAGTAACGTTTTTTTCTTCTGGACAAAAAGTAGGCATTGTTTCCCAGAACTGGTGGGTCAGGCCTGTAATCTAGGTACTTAGGAGGCTGAGATCTAAGCATCATGGGTCAAAGTCAGTCTAGGCAGGAAAGTCCACGAGTCTGTTTCCAATTAACTACTATAATGCCAGAAGCCTGGTGTGCTTCAAATGGTAGAGCACCAGCCCTGAGCAAAAAAAGCTCAGTCACTGAGTTCAAGCCCTGATACCAGCATGCACGAGCGTGTATGCATACACACACACACACACACACACACAAATATACACACAGAAAATAACTATAGACATAGTGAAATCCAATCTGAAATGATTCGTAGTCTATCTACTATACTACACTAAAGAACACATTGTCATTGGTCAAAATATCATCATCTAGAGTTCTGACAATAATAAAAAACAAATACTGAGCACTTAACCCACAATTTTAAGGCACACTTGACATAAACATAAATGTAGTGATTGTCTTACTTACTGAAAGACCAGCCAATAAAAAAGCAGACCATTATGTGATAGAGATTTTAAGCTAGCAAATAAGAACATTAAATACAAATACATATGTAAATCACACAGAAAATTAAGGAAACTTTTAGTAGAATATTGAAATTTATATTGCAAAAGAGCAAAAATGTAAGAAGAGCCATGATGGCTAAAATTAAATTTTCAATAGTTTAGCAAAGTAGAAAGTTATACACATTAAAGAGATCAGTGATAGTGAAGATAGGTCAGAAAAAGGACTCATAATGAAGCCCAGAGAGGCAAATATGACATGAAATACATAATAGAGCACACAAGACGTTTAGACTATTGGTAGAAGAAGAGATTTGGTAAGAAATCATATTTCATATATAGCAGATACTAATATCCAAAAAACAATGAAACACATCAATGTATATTATAAAAGATTTATGGTTTATATTTAGAAAATAAAATAAAATTTATATATAAGCTGGATATAACGGCACACACCTGTTAAACTAAACTCAAGAAATATAAAATAAATAGTTCACCACATCCATGGACTAGAAGTGATACCCTGTATGAAAAATAACCAGTAAATTCAGGACTAGAGCTGTAACTTAGAGGAAAAGAGTCCTACCTAGCCTTGGGGTCCTGAGGTACTTCTTTACTATTCCAAAACAACAACAAAAAATAAAAACTTAATACTTCCAAAAATTCAAATGACATAGAATATGCTAGTTCTATAAATAGCTCTAATCACTCTCATAAGCAATAAATATGAAAACAACACTTGGATAGGTATGAGGTAAGTAGTTGAACAGTTCCTATTATTTTGGAGTAAGAATACTCTCTCCAAATAGCTATTAAAGACACTATTTGTTTCAATAAAAAAATTAAATTACACTACTTTACTTTCTCTGATTTTCTTTTCTTTTTAAACTTTACCTGGTTACCTCACATGCTACAAAAATTCATACTATGTATAAGTGTTTAATTACTTTTATTTATATGTATAAGTTATTATTAAGAAAATGACAGAAAGTCTGCACACGAGATATGGGTAAACTTCTGCCATATCAGGTTTTTGCCTTTGGAAATGTTAATGATTATGCCATTAAAAAAATACTAGGAGTGCTAGTCCTAGACTCCATATGTTTCTAGAAGATATCCAGATGCCTGAGAAATATAATACCATTCATTTGAATCTCTCTATAGTTAAGCCATCTGGTATAGTTAAATAACAGATGCTATATAATTATTCATGGTTGTGTTTGGTAGAATGTCACTTGTACTGTTGGAGAGTAAACTGATATGAGAGAGACACTATTGGAGAATCTGAAAATGCTCCCAGCTGCAGAAAGTTGTTGATTTTCCTATGAAAATAAATCCATTAATTCTGCTGCCCTCACTCATCAACCCAAAGATGTTAAAGATGGAATGACATTCTAAGCACCTGAAGATTTACTTACTGAACTTCAGTTTTCACGTATGTTCCATTGTGTCCATTTCTTCGTCCCAGAGCATATGAATTTGTATCTTTTCCTAACAATTGTGGACTTATATATAACTTGTGGTGGTGTTAACCATCCCCCCCCCCAAAAAAAAAGAATCTGAATTTGAGTCAGTCTTTAAATTTGTTTTGTTTATTGAGTTATTTGTTCTAATAGCTCCAGCAGCCTGGAAGACACAAGACCATCAGAAATTCAATGCTAGTGGAACACACAGTCTGTGTTTCTAATGATTCACTAGGGTGGTGGCATCCTCATATTTTATGCCAATCTTTCTTGACTTCTCTAATCATACATTCTTTTAGTAAATCCTGCCTGAGGAGTTAAAAGAGAAGGATGTGGAATGAAAGGATGGCTCAATGGGAGCTTGCTGCCTTCTTGCTACTTTTCCTGCTCAATTTATGTGTGGTCCGTATGAACTTGGGTTTGCCTCAAGATCCACAGTTTTGTCTGAGGGAACAAAAATACACCATGACTGAATCAAGTGGTAGAAGTTTCATACTTCCTTATGTTCTGAAAACACACATCTAATAAACAATCATGGAACATTTTTAATGTGCAAATTTCCAAGTGTTAAAGTCAATAAAAATGGATGCTGGTGGCTCATGCCTGTAATCCTAGCTAATCAGGAGGTTGAGGTCTGAGGACTGAGGTTCAAGGCCAATCTGTTAGGAAAGTCCATGAGACTCTTATCCCCAATTAACCACCAAAGAGCTGAAAGCGGAGCAGTGGTTCAAGTGGTGGAGCACTAGCCTTGAGCAGAAAATCACATGGACAGCACCACATAGACTGAATTCAAGCTCCAGGACCAGCACAGAAAGAAAAAAGAGAAAGAAAGAGAGAGAGAGGGAGGGAGGGGAGGGGGAGGGAGGGAGGGGAGGGGGAGGGAGGGGGAAGGAAGGAAGGAAGGAAGGAAGGAAAGAAGGAAGGAAAAAAGAAAGAAAGAGGGAGAAAATAAGGAAGAAAGAGAGAGGAGGGAGGAGAAAGAAAGGAAGGAAGGAGGAAGGGTGAAAGAAAGGAAGGAAATGAAAGAAAAGGAAAGCAAAAGAAAGACAAGAAAGAAAGGAAGGAAGAAAGGAAAAAACCTTCACAAATCTTCACACTAATAAAAGCCATTGAAATGTATAACAAATTAGAAAATAAACTAATAATAATTGTTCTAATAGACAAAGGAAGCTTGGGTTTGGGAAACACATTAAAGATATGGAGAATTCAGAAATGGTTGCAAAGTTTTGTCAAGCAATACATATGTAGGAAGAAGTTATTGAAATGTGATGTTAGATATTTAAACAGCTGCATTAATAATCTTATGATAACAATTAGAACTTGCTCATGAAGTTATTGTACATATTGAACTGTTTAATCATTTCTGGTGCTAGAGGAACCACAGTAAGTAGGAGATAGCAGAGCTTTAAAATTTTTGGACTTTATCCTCAAAAATTGTACCTCAAAGTTACTTAAGCCACATGATTATTAAAATTTTAATAAAACTGGTGTATTTGGTTATATAGCAATATTTTAATAATTTAAACTAGTAATTATGATATTCCCATATTAATGCTTGATATAGTTTCATTTCAGAATCCTGAACTGTGTCTTACAACTTACCACTTTTCTCTTTAATTTCAGAGTTTCTGAATTTTCCAATGCCTCCCTAACATGCCTATTACATGTTTCTTTGGGTCTGGCTCACTTCACTTAGTATAATTTTTTTTCCAAGTCTTTCCATTTCCTCACAAATGGAGCCAAGTCATTTTTTTCTAATAGATGCATAGAATTCCACTGTGTATATGTGCCACATTTTCTTGATCTGTTCATCTACTGAGGGGCAACTGGGTTGGTTGCATAGCTCTCCTATGACCCAAGCAACCCCGTTTTGGGGCATTTACCTAAAAGATTCCAAGCAAGATCACACCAAAGCCACCAACAAAACTATGTTTATCGCAGCACAATTCACATAGCTAAAATATGGAGTTTTTTTTTCATTTTACTTTTTGTGGGTTTTTTATGCTTTTCTCCTTTTGTTGCTGTTCTTGATTTCTGTACCTTTTCTCTTGTATGTTATCCAGTTTGGGAAGGGAAAGTATAGAAATGGTGGAACAAAGGATGAACAAATTCAGCAATGATACTCACTAGACACTATGTTGAAAATGAACTATACAACCTGCAGGGAAGGTGGTCAAAAGAGAAAAAAACTAAGAGAAAACAAGGGAAGATTTAAAATTATTCAAAAAGAAATACCTGACTGTGTAACTGTAACCCCTTTGTACATCACCTTTATAATAAAAATTTTAAAATAGGAATAAAAAATAAAACAAAACAAAAATGAATTCCACTGGGTAAATTTAGAAAATAACCTTTCTAAAAAAAGAAGACATTCTTAAAAACTTGTAGATAGTTATAGTGACTATTTTAATTGGTGGGTCTAAAAACTACACACACACACACACACACACACACACACACACACACAAATGTACATATAACCTCCACACTGCTTTCCAGAGTGGTTGAACAAGTTTACATTCCCACCAACAATGAAGTAGTGTTCCCTTTGGTCACATGCCCACTAGCATCGGTTATTGTTACTTTTCTTGCTGATGACCATTCTAACTGGGGTGAGGTGGAATTTCAATACTGTTTTGATTGGCTTTTTTTTTTTTATGGCCAGAGCTATTGAACATGTCTTCATGTGTCTACTGGCCATTCTTACTGTCTTCTGAGAAGGCTCTCTTTAAGTTGTTCACCCATTTACTAATTGGGTTGTTTATTTGAGGATTTGTTTTTTGGGAGGTTAACTTTTTTGAGCTCTAAGTATATTTTAAAAGAATATCTTCTAATGGGTAAGGTTACATTTCCATAGGATGGAAATTTCATGGATGTCAAGACAAAATATAATTTATATTTGCGAGAGACATAGGATATAGTAAGAGAAATAGAGCAAAAACGGTGCTTAGTGTTATTTCATGAAATTCTCAACTGTGAAAACTGGAGAGATAAGAAAAGGTATCAATAGCTATACCCTTAAGAACACATAAGATGATGCCAAGTTAAATGAACTCCATGTTATGGAAACAATTGTTATATCACAGTTGTAACTACTTTCAACGTCCTATGTGTATGTGTAGTTTCTATTATTGATGATGTTCTTGTATCACCTTCCTGTGGTTGTACCTACACTATCTCTGTAATCTTATCTGAGTATATTGGAAACCGTGTTTACTGGTATTGGAAGTAGGAAATTCAAAGGGAATACCAAATTTGAGAGACACAGGGTAAAAAAAGAGAAACAACTACAAAAGCAATACTTGCAAAACTGTTTGGTGTAAGTGAACTGAACACCTGGGGGGGGGAGGGAAAGGGGGGGAGGGAGGGGGGCATGAGGGACAAGGTAACAAACAGTACAAGAAATGTATCCAATGCCTAACGTATGAAACTGTAACCTCTCTGTACATCAGTTTGATAATAAAAATTTGAAAAAAAAAATATATATAAAAAGAAAAGGTATCATGGAAAAGCTGGTAAGAAAGAATTGAAAAAGGAAGAAGAGCCCACGATTGATTGACAGAGAAACTTTTTAGGGGTAAAGGATGAAGTATACATATATGTCCAAGGAACTACGTATAGATATGTTGACAGCCATGGACAATTTGTTTTAAAAAAAATGTGCATTATACTGAGTGATAATGAAAACCTTTGAATTTTATTTTGAACATGCTAGAGACAAACAGCATATTTAGAAAAGCACTCCCAAGATTATAAGAGGGTAGGTCTGAGTTGTTTAATATCACTAAAATTGTGATGATTTATTATATCTGGAATGGAGAACTAATTCAATGGTCATTTAATCATGGACAAACATTTAATCATCTATTATTTGAGTACCATTTTATAAATAGATAATAGGAACTTTGAAGTTCAGGCTCTGGACACTAACTCTAATTTTCAATTTACCAATGTATGCCCTGGGGCAAGTTACCTAATTTCTTGAAGCTTCAATTTTCTTACTGAAAACTGTAATTATATTAAACTTAACATAAGAATATGTTGTGAGGATTAACGATAATAAATTCTTTCTGGGAAAAATGCTATGACTTGTAGAATTATTTCATCTATTTGTATTAAATTAAACTATTGAGTTATATATGTGTACATCACTTTAACTAAGTTAACAAATATCATATATTCATCACTTTATAAATTATAAACAATCTTCAAAGAGGTATGAAAATATTTATATTTATAAAATATTAAAATAATATTTATAACTTCTAAGAATACTGCTTTATGTATTTTTCTTTCTTTCTTTTTTTTTTTTTTTTGCCAGTCCTGGGCCTTGGACTCAGGGCCTGAGCACTGTCCCTGGCTTCTCTTTGCTCAAGGCTAGCAATCTGCCACTTGAGCCACAGCGCCACTTCTGGCCGTTTTCTGTATATGTGGTGCTGGGGAATCGAACCTAGGGCCTCGTGTATCTGAGGCAGGCACTCTTGCCGCTAGGCTATATCCCCAGCCCTTATGTATTTTTCTTTATTTTCCTTCCTTCCTTCCTTCCTTCCTTCCTTCCTTCCTTCCTTCCTTCCTTCCTTCCTTCCATCCGTCTTTCCTTTTCTTTTGAGTTTGAATCTCACTTCTATAGCCCAGGTTACTTAATAACCATGATCCTTTTGACTCAAGCCCCCAAGTACTGATACCACAGCTGTGTGCAATTATGTACACTTAATTTGTTTTCAATATGACTTGTCTTTTCCTTTATGGAAGTACTCTTTTCAAAACAATGATATCCTACAGCTACCACAGGGCTAGTACAGATCAGTTAAAATGCTGCTTCACCTGATTCCACATCATGGGTAAGACTTAGAGTATCAAGAAAACCACTCTATGGTCTAGAAAAAGATATAAAGTTCTACTATCTCTGTATTTCAAGTGTGACCCAGTGTAGCTACCAGTTCTCTAGGCACAAAACTTGTTCTAAATTAGAATTGGTGGCAATGCAGAGTAAAAAGCTAAAAAGTGGTAATGATTATCATAGAGGTACAATACAAATTCAATAATAAAATGATCTACATGAAAAACCAAGTGTAATTCCCAAACATATGCAACATACTAGGAGACTATAAGTTTTATTACTAATGTTTTAATTCTGAAAAATGTAAAGAATTCCAGGTTTTTAGTTAAGTTATATTTTCTTTGATTACACAAGAAAATTCTACCACTGGCAAATAATAAACCAAGGAGAACAAAAAAAAATCTTATGAAAAGATTTGGGGAAAGTTTCATAAGAGAGGCACAGTAGATCATCTGCTACAAATTTGTTGTGAGAAAAATTTACAAAACATTTGAGAGTTCTATTTGAAAATTCATTAAAAGAGTCTAAACAATAACCCCCTTTCCACTATTTGTCCTTGATTCTTGTTGTAAAAGAATAATTAATTGTGAAAAAAAGGTCTGAAGGTATTTATCCACAACTTGATTGAGAAGAATCAATTTAGAATTAAGGAAAAAACAATTAATGAAATTCATCATGGTAATGGAAGTGAGCACAAAACCTGTTTTGTCACCTTCTACATTTTATATATGTGTATTATATTTGATCATTGTGACATTCCTGTGTCTTAATTTTTTCCTTTTTTTTTGCCAGACCTGAGGCTTAAAATTGGGGCGTGGACACTCTACCATTGAAACACAAGCTCTATTTTCTGCTGCTTACTGGTTAACTGGAGATAAGAGTCTCATGGATTTAAGTGCCTGGGCTAGCTTTGAACTTGGCTCCTCAGATCTTAGCCTCTTGAGAAAGTAGGATTACAGACATGAGCCAGGGGCACCTGGCTCTCAAATCTTTGTAATAATTTTATTTTCCCTGGCATTATACAGATAAGGAAACTCCACAATGTTGTTTAAAACTGTACATGCTATATTGTCAAGGATGGAGTAATGATAAGATTCAGACATTTGATCTTAGAATCTATGTTTTACATATTATACACATTGGCCATAATCCACATTTCCTGCCCTAAAATATTATCCCAAATGTAAACAAAATTGTCACATTATATTTAGTTCATATAAAATAATGTGCACATATGTTTATTCAAAAGATTAGCAATGACATTTTTACCTGGTAAGACTTGCCACAATTTTTAAGGCATTCCTCTTTACACGTGTTTATGACTCAGATTTTTTTACATAGTGAATATTTATTAAAGTAGAAAATCACGTTAGAAAATTGAAGATTTTTGACACGGGTGAGAACCATTTTATCAAATGATGTCAAAATACTAACAGTAGTAGAAATCTTGCTAATCTCTATTTTTCTTTCAGGCTGAAACTTTATATATATATATATATATATATATACATATATACATATATATATCTGTGTAAGCTAATATTATATGAGAACTAATATTATATAATGAGAAATACTTTTAAAATTAGCACATACTGCCAAGGCTAGAGGCTTATGCCTGCAATAAGCCAGACCAGGCAGGAAAGTCTGTGAGACTCTTCAAAAAACACCACTGGGAAAATAAAAAAGAAAAGCTGGAAGTGGAACTGTGTTAGAGTACTAGCCTTGAGGAAAAGAAGCTCAAGGGACAGCACTAAGGCCTTCAGTTCAAGTCCCAGAACATACACAGTTATTACTTAAAATAGAGACTTAAGATGATGCTAAGTGAAATGAACTCCATGTTATGGAAACAAGAGGTATATCATTGTTATAATTATTTTCAACAAGCCATGTGAAACAGTACCCCTTTTTTTTTCCTTTCATATTCCCTTCCCGTGGTTTTACCCCTGCTGTCACTGCATCTGATCTTGGTGCCCTGGATACTGTATATACATATATTGGAACTAGGGAAGGGAAAGGGAATACCAAAATCGATAGACAAAGGATAAAAAGACTAAACCATTGCAATAGCGATACTTACAAAACCAATTGGTGTAAACCAACTGTACAACTCGGGGGAGGAGGGGGAAAGAGGAAGAGGGGAGGTGGGGGATGGGGGGACGAGGGAGGCACGGGTGGGTGGGGATGAGGGAGGAGGTAACAAGTTGGATAAGAAATGTACTCACTGCCTCACATATGAAACTGTAACCCCTCTGTATTTCATTTTGACAATAAAGAGAAAAATATATAAACATAGCCAAAAAATGAAAAGGAATTGGGGAAAATGTTAAACAAACATTATGCTATAACTTAAAAGTGATTTTTAAAAATCTAAATGTGTTCAATGTTCTTAAATTACTCTAAAGGTGGATTAGGTAGTATTATTCTGATAAATAATATTGTTCAAAACAACAAATTAATAATAACCCAAGATTATCACCCATATAATTTTTAAAATTTAAACTTATTGTAAAGGCGATGTACAGAGGGGTTATAGTTACGTAAGTCAGGTAATGAGTACATTTCTTTTTGAACAGTGTTACACTCTCCCTCCATTTCTCTCACTTTTTCCTCTCTGTATTCCCCTCCACATTGTACGATGTGCAGTTATTTCTTTTTACTTTTCTTTTTTTCCTTTGGTTTATTCCCTGATAGCACTGTTTTTCATCTCTGTACCCAATGTCTTGTATATAAGTTTATCTGATTTGGGGAAAAGAAGAGGAATCACAGAAACCACATGACAATTCAACAATGATTCTCACTAGACACCTATATAATTTCTTCATTTTAGAATCTCTAAGATATTGTAAGTAATAGTGGACACTTGTTTCTGAGTTACCTGCATTTTTGGTTTTTGTTTTTGTTTACTCTGGCTATCCAATACACTTTATATAAAACTGAAACAGCAAGAATATTTCATTTTTTCGTATTTCTAATACATGGGTTCATTCTTTTGAACACCTAGTGCCCTTATCACTTACTAAAAATAATGGAATTCATTTTTATGAACAATTCATAGTACAATTCTTTTGAGACACTTGACAAAGTTCTTCTAAAATTCGAGGCCTTCAGAGATCACTGGGACAATGATCTCATTAATTTCTACAGGAGCCCTGAGTGGCAAATGGCAAGTCTGACCTGAGAGATAGATTACTGAACATTTTTTATTAAGCCTTGGCAGTTAGCAAGGGAGGTGGCCATCACTTACCCAGATGGAATTAGAAATTTAAAAACACTTCAGAGAAGTGACTGCATTTTACAAAAATGGAACTGTACAGAGACCACAGCTACTTATCAAGAATAAATGAATGCTGCGAATTGAGAACAAAAATAAGGAGTGAATGGGAAGAAATGAGAGAATCACAAAAGGGAAACTCCAATATAAGCTATACTGGAATTAAAAAAAGTCAAGTTCCTGATCTTCACAAGGAGAAAGTTCATTTTCAAAAATATAACCAGTATTTGCAGTATTTGTCACATGCTTTCGTAAGTGTGAGCATGTAACAAATTCTAATTTTTCTTTAATGTAAGAAAACAAGGAAATATATTCAAACAGAAACAGCACTAAAATAATTCCACAAGAAAATTTCTGATAGAGGAAAAAACCCACAGGATATTTTTTAAAGGAGATTACAATACATTGTGTTGATTTTGAATGAGAGTAGAAAATGTCGATCGTTTTAATTCATTTTAAGTACAGTACAGGCAAGATTATAGAAAGATGGAAACTTTATAATCTCATCCTCTACAAAGGTCAAGTAAATGTAACTAAATATAAAAGCTATTTGAAATTATCAGAGATGAAAGGGAGATAAAAAAAAAACTATTATATAGTGAATGATGCTTTAAGAGCTCAGGAGAGGGCTGGGGATATAGCCTAGTGGCAAGAGTGCCTGCCTCGGATACACGAGGCCCTAGGTTCGATTCCCCAGCACCACATATACAGAAAAAACGGCCAGAAGCGGCGCTGTGGCTCAAGTGGCAGAGTGCTAGCCTTGAGCGGGAAGAAGCCAGGGACAGTGCTCAGGCCCTGAGTCCAAGGCCCAGGACTGGCAAAAAAAAAAAAAAAAAAAAAAAGAGCTCAGGAGAGATAAGGGTAGAAAATGTTTTTGTCATATTAAAAATGTGTATTACATGGTATTTTGCCAAGTGAACAGTTTTAAGTGGTGTACCAGTTCTGTGGTATTGATTTAATTCCCAATACTATAACCATCATCCACTCTACAATTCCAGGACCCTTTAATTACTCCCAATAGAAGTCTTATACCATAAGGTGCTGACTGACTCCCTACTCCCCTGCCTTAAATTAGTCTTTGTAATTTCGTATCTACTTTCTGTATTGATAAATTTGTCTTTTTCCATGTACCTTATATAAAGGGAATTATATGGTATTTTTCCTTTTCTGTCTGGTTTATTTCCTTTAGCATAACGTTTCTCAGTCTCTCTTGTGGATCAGTTAATAAAACTTCCTTTTCAGTGTTAAATAATTTCCCATTGTAGGTGTAGATCACAGATTGCTTACCTGCTCAACTGCTGATTGATAATTGAGTTGTTTCTCCGATATGGCTATTGTGAGCAATGCAGCTATGAACATGGCTATCCAAGCATCTAATATAATAAATGAAAAGTACATTCATCAATTAAATATTTTTCAAACAAAGAATACGTTAATGACTTGTGTCAAATCAGTTAGCTGATAACGTGCCTTGCTTTAAAAAGTGGTTTGAACTCTAGAGTTGTCCGATTTTAGCCACATATGAGTCATCATACTACTAAAGATAGTTAATTATATCATCAAGCTTTCAGTAAACAGTGGAAGAAAATGAGTTATTGTAGACAAGCTGAAAATAAGATACTCAGAATTTTGATCACACAACATTGCACTTTTCATTCTACCAATATATGTAATTCTTTTTTTTTCTTATTTACTGTCAAAGTGATGTACAGAGAGATTACAGTTTCATACTTTAGGCATTGGATACATCTCTGGTACTGTTAGTTACCTCCTCCCACGTTTCCCCCTTCCCCCTCCCCCTTTCTCTCTCCCCCCATGAGTTGTTCAGTTGATTTACACCAAACAGTTTTGCAAGTATTGCTTTTGTAGTCATTTGTCTTTTTATCCTGTGTCTCTAGATTTTGGTATTCCCTTTCACTTTCCTAGTTCTAATACCAGTATATACAGTTTCCAATATACTCAGATAAGATACAGTGATAGTTCAGGCACAACCACAGGAAGGGGATACAAGAGTATCATCAACAATAGAAGCTACGGTTTCACATGGCATATTGAAAGTAATTACAACAGTGAAATAACAGTCATTTCCATAACATGGAGTTCATTTCATTTAGCATCATCTTATGTGTTCATAAGCGCATAGCTATTGGGCTCTTGTGATCCTCTGCTGTGACTAGACTAAACCTGTGCTAATTATTTCCTATGAGGGAGACTATAGAGTCCATGTTTCTTTGGGTTTGGCTCATTGCAACACAATTTTTCATTTCTAAAATATGGAGCCAACCCAGATGCCCCTCAGTAGATGAATGGATCAGGAAAACGTGGTACATATACACAATGGAATTTTATGCCTCTATCAGAAAGAATGGCATTGCCCCATTTGTAAGGAAATGGAAGGACTTGGAAAAAATTATACTAAGTGAAGTGAGCCAATATGTAGTTCTTATACACTTTTAGTCAAAACATAAAAAAGCTAGTGAAATATACAAAGCATTGGACAAGTTCTTCTACTTATTTCCTTCCTTTTAATTATAGTCATTTTACCGATGTCAAGCCAAAAGGGACCATACACTTTTAAAAAACATGATATTTTACCAAAAAATATGTCACTGGTTTGTAAGCACACTCAATTACGCTTTCCAGTTACTGATACAGGTATATTTTAGATTTTCTCTTCCATATTGAACTCCATTTTGAAGAAAAAGCTTCATTTTCTTACTACTAGTAAACTTTCACATTTTACTTTTTATATCTCAAAGAATAGATTAACTTGTCAAAATGTGATAGTGTAGATCTGAATTTGCTTTGAATAAAAATTACGACGACGACTACTACTTATTATCTGTTCAGGGCTGGAACTGAGGACCAGGGTGCTGATTTCTCAAGGGTTAGCACTTTACCACTTGGGGCCACACCTCCAATTCCTCACTATGTATTGAAGTAAGGAGACCAGCTCTAAGTCTCCTCTAGATAACTGGCCCCTGATTGTTTCTCTAGATGTTTTGCTTGTTTATTAGGTTCAAGTGCCTTCCTCTAGTTTGCTTTCTTATGTATAACACCTTTGTTGGATTTGATTCCACACACCTTATGTGGTCTTGGCCTATATAAGGCTTGTGCTAGCTGCTATTGGGGCTGCTGGACTTTGAGACATGAGTCCACCATCAGTCCTCTAGCTCTCAAATAAACACTCATAATTTGGTCACTTAAGTGGTGGCTTTTCTGTATATTGCCAACTGGGTTCATCATACAACAATATTTTTAAGAATAAAATAAGTCATTATCTATCTTCTGTCTGTCTGTCTGTCTGTCTGTCTTTTTTTGGTGGAGGTCCTGGGGCTTGAACTCAGAACCTGGATTCTGACTCTGAGCTCCTTTTGCTCAAGGCTAGTGCTTTACCACTTGAGCACAATTTTTTTTAGTAGACAGAGTTGCTTCCTACCAATTTTGAATTAGCTTCTATACCTCTAAAATTTGTTAAAATGTCTTTGCTTCCCATCTTAATAAAGCTCCTTTTAATATTTTAGGTCCAAAAAAATCTCTCCTGGTATGGTATCACTAAAACTCTCTCATAATTTGCTTTTTATGTTAATAACTTTATATATTTCAAATGGATTTTTTAAAGGATAAACTATGGTATCTATTTTTATAATAATAGCTACCTATTTTTTGTATTTTTTTTATGATCATGGGGCTTGAACTCATGCTGTCTCTGAACTCTTTGCTGAAGGGTAGTGCTCCTCTACTTTGATTCACAGATCCACTTTTGGTTTTCTGGTCATTAACAGAAGATGAGAGTCTCACAGACTTTCTTATCCAGACTGGCTTTGACCACAGTCCTCAGATCTCACCCTCCTGAGTAGCTAGGATTTCCAGGCATGAGCAACCAGCTCCCAGCCCTATTCTTTATTAAACAGATGAATTTTACAAATGTAACATATAGTATTTTGATGTATTTTGGAGGAAAACTTTTTTCCCCAAATTCTTTCTACTCATTTTTGACTATTCCTTTCATACTCTAGTCTCAAGATTTATTACTAAGTACAGCAGTAACCAGTTCTGTTACTATTGTAAATGTTATCTTTTCTGAAAAAAGTCTATTTGCTCATTGATTGGTGTCAATAGAAAATAACACTATTGATTTCTACATAAAGATTTATAGCTCAGCAAACACATAGCTAGAAAACTTATTCTTTAAATCCTGCTACAAATTCTAAAGGCCTTTACTTTTCAAGCCTTTTGTCTTTCTTTATAACAAATTTTACTATTTTGATATAGGGAGCGTTTATTCTCTCTGTTCCAAATTCAAACTATTCATTCCTTTTTATTTCGCTGCCATATCAGCTAGGACTTGGTTTAAGTTGAACAAGTTTAAATCAAAGCTGTTATGGACACTGCTTCTTTTCTTCTTATTTGATTACTTCTTTTTCATTTAATTTCTTTTTGTAAACATGGAATACAGAGTTGTTACAGTTACATAAGTCAGCTATTGAGTACATTTCTTTTTTAACAGTGTCATCTCTTCCCTCATTTTCTCCCAGTTTTCTCCCTCCTGACCCCTGTCCCCCACAAGTTGTATAGTTCATTTTCAACCTGGTGTCTCATGAGCATCACTGCTGCATTAGTTTACTCTGTTCCACAATTTCTTGTGCTTCCCTTTCCCCTTCCCAAGTCAGATAAATTTAAATACAAGATAAAAGGTACTGGCATTAAATAAAAGCAACAAAAAGGGGAAAAGTAGCAAAACAACAAGAAGAGAAATAATGAAAAAACACAAAAAAGTAAAATAAAAATGTTGTTTCCATTTCCTGGAGGTCATTTCAAGAAGCATCATTTTATATGATTATGTGCACATAGATATTGGGCCCTTGTGATCTTCTCTTAAGAATATTCTTTGGTCTCACTATGTGAATATTTAGAGTCCTGTTTAATTTAGCACAGACACTGCTTTCTGTGTGTGCTTTTTGGAAGGTTTGTCATAAACATCAGGGAAAGAGGGCTTTTTATTGTTAATCTGTAATTTGTTCCATTATTTTCTAAATGAATGCTGATCATTTTCAAATGTGATTTACTTAAAAGATTTTGTGTCTGTTTTCTGCTAATCATACATCTAATTGACAATTTTATAATTGAAATTCTAAAATGTCTTTAGTGATTATGTAGATACAGGAAAATGTAAACATTTTTCTCTGTGCTCATATTCCATACAGAATACTGCCACGTTTTTGTTTTTCCAAATGTGTGTGGAATTTCTAATGCTGGCCCATTATGGACAGCAGCTAGTTGTACTGTAATTTTGCTGATTTCAACAGTACCCACATGGAGGTGACATCACATCACAGAAGGTCAAAGGCCTTAGTCCCATTACAATATTCTGTGTATTACAATAATTTGTGTTCACCTGTGCTTCTGAGTAAACAACTATAATTGATTCTTTCTTCATGTTCAGTCATTGGTTAGAGTAGCTCATATAACTCAATAGGGTGCTTTACTTATTATACATACTACCTCTCTCTATATGTGCATTTATATATATAGAGATAGATATATAATATATACAATATTAATAGTTTTAATAATAGTACACATATAATTTATATTAATAGCATATACTATTGATAGTATAATAAAATAAATAATATTAATGGTATATAATCTATAATGTTATATAATATTCTGTATAATATATTATATAGGTAATATATGTACACACAAACATATGTAGACATATGTTCACATATATATGTTATATATAGTATCCATCATCAATCTACAGATATATACCTATCTGTATCAGATATCTATCTATAGATATGTTTATCTGTAAATAAATAGATATTTATAGATCTTTATGTATGGATGATCAACAGATAGACAGACAGATAATAGATAGACAGAACTCAGAAGCTTAAAGAGCATGGAAAAGCTTCCAGGTGCTTCATGGTGCTCCAGGTTTTTTCCTGGTACATATTTGGAAGCCAAGTATCACCCTAGCTTCTGTCATGTTGGGTTTTCATATGGACTTCATTATTATGTCCCACTTGATTAAATCATTGGCCTCTGCTGATCAAACTTATCTACATGGTGGGGATTAAAGGTAAAACTTCCAACTCTAATCACCAGCTCATGGCTCAGATCACCTTCTGTGTTGGAGTTAGCTGAGAGTATTCCAAATCTGTCTTGTTAACATAAACTGAGCTGTGGTTAGAAGGGTCTGATTATAGATAATGGAAGAAGATCCTTTCGCTGTTATTGCTGCTGTTATTTAAAGAATTACAAGAGTTTTTGAACACTTACCAGGTACTGAGTAGATGCACAGAAAGATTATATTTCTTCCTATATTGCACCAGTCTGGTAAGAAAACAGAAACATAGCATTTATCAAAAAATGTGCCCCCAAATGTAAAAAATAAATAAATGTAAAAAATAAATAGATAAAAATAGAAGCACATATTCTTGAAAAACTACTGACTTGTCAGTAAGAAAAATGAAAACCTGGGTGTGGTCTTTTTTCTAGAGCTGAACCCATTTCCTGCAGCTTGAGCTATTTAGCATACCTGCCAGCATGGGACAGGCCATGAGATCCATTAGTTTTATGGAACAGTTGAAGAAGGGTCACTTATTTTATAGCATAGGTGACTAATAGCCAGGAACAGTGCTGATTTAAGGGATGGCTTTAGATTTGGGTGAGCAGACAAGATTTACGCCTCTTTTGTCCCATGGTTGTGGTTAGAACAAGCTGTTCTTGGCTTCTTTGTCTTTTTTTATGTGCACTCCATAGTGAGCTGTTATATAAAAAAGCAAAACCAAAGGAAGTTCTGCAGACTGAAATGGACAATTGAATCTTGCTAGAGGAAATGATAAGCACCTGAAACGCTAATATTGAGTGTCAGGATTTTTAAAACCCTGTAGATTCTGGATTAAGGAGCAGGATTGGGAATTGCGAGATGTGTTGCAATAGCAAGAACACAGATTGGCCAAACCTGACTGAGTCCAATTGCGAAACCTGAGGTCCACCTAATTCACCAAGCTGGTCAATAAATAATGAATTAGGTGTTTATAACCTGGCAGGGAGAAGTCAGCTCTGAGCTGCCCAAGAAGAACCATGCTCTGGGATGTGGCAATTCTCAACAGCCAAGATGAACTCTGTGGAAATCATAGACTGCCATTGGTGTAACATTCCCCCAAACTGGTAAATACCAGAGGGGGATTGCTCCTTGTGCAATGATAGAAGAATAGGAAATGTACTTATAAAGCCACTGTGGAAATACACGAGAATATCAACAGAGCTGAAACAATATGAAACAGATCATGGGTGACAGCATCATGATATGGAAATCATGCTCCTTACTTGAAAGAGAATTAGAGAAGACAAACCCTCTGAGAGCTCAACTCAATGGAAAGAGTTTATAAGTTAACATAACAGTGGAATCTCTGGGTCAAGCATGCTTGATGGTCCTCCTGAATTAGGAGCATAACAGAACGGAAAGTGACCAAGGGACCGCAAATTTAAGGGGAAGAAAGTGCTAGAGATAGAGAGCAATGTGAAAAATGGCAATCTCCATCTAAGTTTCTACAAGGCAGAATTTGCACTTGTCATTGAAGAAATTGCTAAAGGCAGAAGAAAGAACTGAAACAGTCATTGAAGACTGATACAGATGGGAGAAGCTAATGTTCCCAATAAGCCAGAAGAAAAACCTCATACTACACATACAAATCACTCTGTAACTTATTGTTTAATTAGTGGACACAATTAACTCAACATTATTGCTCTGTTCTGGCTGAAAAAGTAAGGCTTGAAATGTACCTTAAAAGTAAAATACTAACAATGTCTGGGATCCAATAAATTTACTTGGCATACAAATAAACAAGACAAGTATAAATATGGTCTGTAGAAGGGAAATATGTACCAATAAATCACAGAAACAATGCAAATGATTAAAAGGTTAAAAAGAGATATCACAATGGTGTCTTGGGTATATAAAAAGGAGAGATGAATAATAAAACACATAAGAATATTGAAAAATTACTTTAGAAAATAAAAAGATACTTAGTGAAGCTAATTATAGATTAGACTCTCTGGTAACAGTATTAGTGAGTTTGAGGTTATATTTGTATGAAGTATACAAAATAAAACACAAGGAGATATAGCAACTGTAATATATGAAGATTTCCAATATTAATTGCATATAGAAAAATATGCAGATCTAAGTTGATGCTATCACAAACCAAGATCACTTTATTCCTTTTTGTTTAAAAAAGTGGTAGTTACTGGTTGGCATGCAATCAATCACAGTACATAAGTTTCTATGAGATGGATTAATTTTATTCTAGAGAGCCTAATAATTCTTAGTTTCCCCCATTTCCCTTAAAAATGACAAATTTAATTTAACAGCATTCAGTATTTCAAAAGTAATTAGGAATCTTAGAGATTATATTCATGCTATCATTAAAGAGAAATATGTCTTGTTTTAATTTACAAAATATGCAATGATGCTAGGAACAAAGTTAAATATCTGCTTATCTTCAACATAATAATTGCATAGAGTTAATTAATTATTTATTAACATACTTAATTATTACTATAACTCATTAGTTCCCTGCAGTATAAACTCACCAAAATATATGTCAAGCTATGGGAGTATAGTTGAAAAGATAATATATGACAAACTATTATTCTCTGCAACACTTAGTTCAGAGTACTTTGTACCACGGGTATAACCTTCAAGTTTAGAAAGTTGTACAAACTAGAAGAAATCATTTGAATAACGCAGTGTTGCAGCTGATCTTTCTAACTTCATTGAAAGAAGACTATGGAAAACCAGAGATATCTTAATTTTAGAAAGCAAAGGAATGAAATTATCAGAATAGTTTCTCACGAGAGCATCCTGGTAGACAAACTTGAAGGTGACCCCACAAGAGCCCAAGCTCTTTAGAATAAACTGTTATATGATGCCCTAATCTCTTGCATTTGTATGGGATGGTAGGATTTGTTTTGTTTATAATCAATAGCTTGGTGCAATGGTGATGGAATGTGGTAATGTGTAGTGGAAACAAAAAGGTTTTGTCTTCTTGTCACTCCTCTTTTCCTCTCCTCCCCTTCCAATCATCAGAGAGATCAGAAAAGCAAATCCTTTCTCAGCAGTCTGTGATGAAATCCTGTTTCTTCTGACACCTGATTCCAGCCTTGTTAAAACACCTGGCTAAGCTTGTTCCTGGACTCCTGACCCACAGATTCTGTCACACAATAAACATTTCTTATAAGCTATTAATTTGTAGTAATTGGTTATGCAGCATAAAAAATATCAGAACACAGTCATTACATATGCAATCTTCATAGACTTACTACTTGTTGATGGTTTAATAATTCCCAGTAGCATTTTCTAATTATGAGTCTAGCCACTGAAATTTAGTTCAGTACTTTTAGCAATAGGTGAAACAGAGAAACCACATTTACCGAAGGACCTCATTTGAATTTTGCCCACTTTAATACTTAAATTGAAATTTTAGATTATTTCACTGATGTAGTCAATGGTTATGCAGCAAATTTGAGCAAAAACAATAGAGTGTAATGTCGTCCACACATTTATATTGAGGATATTTATAGAATCTCTTTATTTGAAATACATTAATTTTTTTCTTCCAGGATATGAATGGCAAAACAACTATACACTGGAAGTCTTACTTGATCTGTGTTAGACTTAAAGATATAGATTACTTTAACAAGTACAAATGCTTTCCTGGTAAGAAACATGTGTTCTCAACAGGCCTTGGGAGATCAAAATGCAATGCTAACTATTTAGAAGACTGGGGAATGAAGAAAAATCATTTGTGTTTGAGGACATTCTCATAGGTTACTATTATGGTCTCTGCTCAGCCCAACTTCATTTGATATATGCCTTCATTAATTGACTCCTCTTTTGGGTGTCTGCTAGATAGTTGGTGTGAAATGTTTGAGTTACTCTGATAAGCATTTAAAATCATGTCATATTATTGATTTTTTTGTTGTTGTTTGGCTGTGGTGGGTGGGCTAAAATGTGTACAATTTGTCTTATGGAGCTTAGCTTAGCTTTTTTCTTTCTTTCTTTTTTTTTTTTTGGCCATGGGGCTTGAACTCAGGGCCTGGCCACTGTCCCTAAGCTCTTTTGCTCAAAGCTAGCACTGGACCACACTGGCCACAGTGCCACTTTTGGTTTTCTGGTGGTTAATTGGAGATAAGAGTCTCATGAACTTTCCTGCTTTGAACAGCAACCCTCTGCTCTCAGTCTCCTCTGAGTAACCAGAATTACAGGCGTAGGCCACTGGTGCCTGGTGAGCTTATGTTTCTTAACATGATATCATGTTCTATGTATTTTTTTTTGCAAATTATATAATAAACAAGTAGACTGATGGCATAGAATAGAAGGTCCATAAATAAAACTCCACAGTTACAGCCATCTGATTTTTGATAAAGGAACCAAAGATATATATTGGAGAAAACAACAACAACAACAACAACCAGTCTTTCCAGCAAATGCTGTTGGAAGTGTTATTTTTTAATTATGTTTTTATTATTTATAAGTAGTTATACATTGGGGTTACTCTTTAACAAGATACATAAAATGTAAGTTATATCAAATGTAACTTGCTGTTATGAAAATGACTGTTTCAATATTTTTTAATACTGAAAAACAAACTAATTTTTTGTACTTATTTATTGTCAAAGTGATGTACAAAGAGGTTACAGTTTCATACGTTAGGCCTTGGGTATATTTCTTGTACTGTTTGTTACCTCCTTCCTCATTCACCCTTCCCCCTCCCCCTTTCCGTCTCCCCCTATGAGTTCTTCAGTTATTTTACACCAAATGATTTTGCAAGTATTGCTTTTGTAAAGTAATGTGTATCATATGGAATTTCTCTAGGACAGAAGCTATAAGTTCTATACATACAATTCAGAAGTTTGTGGAGGAAATGTGTCACATGTTAATGCAAGTTAAAAATAAGCCAATAGACACATGAAGAAATGCTCTAAATCACTGGCCATAAAAGAAATGCAAATCAAAACAAGCTTGAAATGCTATCTAACCCTAGTAAGAATGTCCATTATCAGGAAAACTAATAATAACAAATCCTGGAGGGGATGTAGCCAAAAGGGAACCCTACTACATTGTTGGTTAGAATGTAAACTGTTCAACAACTCTGGAAACCAGTGTGGAAGTTCCTCAGAAGGCTAAACAAAGAGCTCCCCTACGACTCAGCAGTCCCACTATTGGGCATCTACCCAAAAGATTACAAGCAAGACCATACTAAAGCCACCAGCACAACTATGTTCATTACAGCACAATTTGTCATTTATAAAATATGGAGCCAACTCAGATTCCCCTCAGTAGATGAGTAGATGAAGAAAGTGTGGTACACAATGGAATTCTATGCCTGTGTCCGAATGAATGACACTGCCCCATTCGTAAGGAAATGGAAGCACTTGGAAAAAATCATACTGAGTCAAGTGAGCTAGACCCAAAGAAACATAGACTCTATGGTTTCCCTTATAGGAAATAATTAGTACATCTCTAGGATTGTCATAGCAGAAGATCACAATAGCTCAATAGCTATGCCCATATGAACACATAAGATTATGCTAAGCAAAATGAACTTCAAGGTATGGAAATAAGTGTTATATCATAGTTGTAGTTATTTTCAACATGCCATGTGAAACCATATTTTTCTTTTGTTGTTTCTCTCCTTTTTAATTTTTTTTACATTCATGAAGTTTTTAATAAACTACTGTTGTCTTACATATACACTAGTAATCATAAAAAGACAAATATTTCTACCAAAATTTAAATACTGTGCAATTTGTGAAAAATATCATCTTAAGAATATGCAAAAATAAAGTGAGATATCTACCTCAAATAGATTAAAGTTCTACTTTTTAAGAAATTTTTACCAGTAATAGGGAAATTTCTAAAATGTTAAATACTGAAAACTTGCACTGAAGTTAGAGACCTTATTATTTTAGTTCAAGCCTTTATCTACATACATTTAAATACACTTTACAAGGATTTTCCACTAATGTAAGGCTGTTAAAGAGTGAATAACCAGGGAATTGTGAACTGCTGGCTAACAAGGATGTTTCTTTCACCTTTATATCCCTGATTCTTACTATGACACCTAGCTCAAAAGTTGAAATGCTTAAAGCAATGCTTTGCTGCTTTCCAGATTGATTAGGGAAAATCAACACTTCAGCCTTTGGTCCAGTGGTTGCTCCATTTTAAGCTCTGCATCTGAAGTACCTGAGCTGCTCTTGGTTCTGGCCTTTGATTATAAATTGAGTAAGATTAAACCAGTATATACACATTTTCTACCTTAAATCGATAGGATTCTGAAGTCTTGTCACCAAGGCTGTAAATCTGCTCTAGCCCGATTATTCCTTCTCAGATCACAGTTAATAATTATGTGCAAAAATAATGCATCTTCAATGCAAGATAAATAGGTTTATATGTGTAAGAGTGGAATAAAGGTCTAATTTTCCCATGTTTTAAAATAATGGAAACATAGCATCTTAAATTATTACATAATTAGCAATTTTTAGACAGTGAACAATACACTGTATTACAATTCAATGTAATAGGCTTCCATTTTAGGAACAAAAAATAATGGAATATGGCCTAGTGGCAAGAGTGCTTTCCTCATATACATAAGGCCCTGGGTTCGATTCCCCAGCACCACATATATAGAAAACGGCCAAAAGTGGCGCTGTGGCTCAAGTAGCAGAGTGCTAACCTTGAGCAAAAAGAAGTCAGGGATAGTGCTCAGGCCCTGAGTCCAAGGCCCAGGACTGGCAAAAAAAAAAAAAAAAAAAAAAAAAAAGAAAGAAAGATACTGTTTGGGGCTGGGAATATGGCCTAGTGGCAAGAGTGCTTGCTTCATTGTTTCTCTCCTATTCCCTTTCTGTGCTTTTACCCCTGCTATTACTGTAACTGATCTTACTACCCCGGATATTGTATATACATTTATTGGAACTAGAGAAGGGAAAAGGAATACCAAAATTGAGAGATAAAGGATAAAAAAAAAACCCAAACCATTGGAATAACGATACTTACAAAACCAATTGCAAACCAACTGTACAAGTCAAGGGGGTGTGGAAGTGGGGAGGGGAGAGATGGGGGAAAATGAGGGAGGAAGTAACAAGTTGGATAAGAAATGTACTTGAGTTACATATGAAACTGTAACCTCTTTGTACTTTACTTTGACAATAAAGAAGAAGAAGAAGAAGAAGAAGAAGAAGAAGAAGAAGAAGAAGAAGAAGAAGAAGAAGAAGAAGAAGAAAGATGAGGAGGAGAAGAAGAAAATGAGGAGGAGAAACTATTTGCACTTTTAAAATAGGTCACATTTTTTCCTATTGAAGCTGCAGGTTTGATTACAATTTGTTTACAATTGTTTGTTTTATATAATTTTACAGCATGCTTTATTATCATCACTTTTCCTTTTGGTGCTTTTATGAAAGTTTTTCCTATTTAAGCTGTTTCACATATACGTATATATATACACACAATATATAATACATATGTAATATAAAGATTTAGATATAGATATAGTGTGTGTGTGTGTGTGTGTGTGTAGAAGCCATCCAATAGGGATGTGTGCAAAAAGTAGAAATGCAAGCTGATGGTTGCACATAATCATCAGAAAGCTGCCACACATTTGTCAGATATCTGTAACCCAGGCAGAGGTCTGGGAAGAATGAATGTGATGAATATTTGTGTGCTAAATGTTTAGTTTTTGTATCATATAGATAAAGCACTGACCCAGGGACAGAAATTGGACCTCAACTTTTAGCTCATCATATAACCATGAGTAACTTTTAAGTGTCCAAATATTTTGTCTTCCTTGACTATGTATGTCATAAAATGCACTTTCCACTCAATAAACACAGAATTGAACATGGAATTGGTAGGTGGGGTCTTTCCTGCCTACTTCTTGTCTCTCGTGACTATTTTGTTTTGAATAATTGTTTTCCATTGGCTCCATATATGCTGGACATACCTTACATAGGTGCATATACTTTCATATATTCATGTATATGCTCTGTTACATAGATATGTATATATACCTCATATGAAGTAGAGTAAGAAATTTTTATTACATTTTCAGAAATTACATATAGACATACATTCTTCACATACAGTGTGACTTGAAGCATTACTCCTATAATTGTCCCTATACTGTTAGGATGGTATAATATTTAAACTCAGTTGACTGTTTCCTGATTTTTTTGTCATGATCTTTAAATTTCATAAGATGTTGCTATTTTATACAATCTTACCATTTGTGTTTATTTATATCTGCTCACATATGCATGTTTTCCAGCTCTCTTCCTTTTTTTTATCCTGCACTTCTGTTTATGGATGAAATAATTGGTGTTTTTTGGTCAGTGTCAGAAGGTCTTATAGCATTTCTCTTGGCAAAAATATGTGAGCAACAAGTTTAGGTATAACTGGGAAATTTTTTTACTTATTTATAGAGGAAACTTTTGTTGAGTAATAAGTTATAGGTCGGTGTTCTTAGTCAGCACTTTTATTGTAATCTCTTTTCTGTCTGTGATTCTTTTTATATTTGAAAGTCATTCCATGCCCTGTTAGAAGTACTGTATTTTATACAACAATTTTATTTTGTCTCTCTCTTTTTCCCTTTTAAAATAATTTTCCTGTATCATACCTCAGCAGACTCTCTCTACATATATACTCCCTGGTATTTTATAAAACTGGGGTTTGATATATTTCAATTGTTTTGAAAATTCCTAGTTATTATATCTCCAGGGATATCTATCTGCTTTGTTTGAAGCTCATGTAACATAACTTGTTCTTCATGGAACTTCAGTTTCATGTGTGCTACAACGTTTACTGGATTTTCTATATTTCATTTGCTGTTCTCTCCTACTTTTTTTTTTTTAGCATTTTTGTTTCTTGTTTACTTTGTTCCTCAATTTTACCATTTTCAACGGATCTGAGGTTTTTTTGCTTTTTAGTTTTTAAATTCTATCTTCTGCTGTGCAAAATTATTTTCTCAACTCATACATAAATTGTTCATTTGAGATGTCCATACATCTTCCTTTTGAAGTTTCCTGGTTTCTGTTAGATGATGATTCTGTTTCTTATAATGTGAGGTAGTTGTTTATTGGCTACTTGACATTGTGAATGAAAATTCTTAAGAATCCTTATAAGGTCAGCTTCCCTTGGAAAACGACTCACCCATTCTCCAACCTGGCAGATATGGTAGAACGTGGGTACACAAATTACTTTGCCCTTGTTGGAGGTTAAGTTGTATCTAGACTGGGCTGAGATTTGATCTAAGACTTGATCTATGCTTATTGCTAGAGCTCAGCAGTGGATCTGAGCCTTGCTCATCTATACCAGGTGCCTCCAGGAAAATATATACACTACAACTTCTATTACCTCTCCCTAAAGGCCTTTCACCTACACACATTTGTTTTTGAAGACTGACAACCTCTGACTGAGTCTTAACTATTTATTCTTTCATCACATGTTACTTCAAATGTGGGCAGATACCTCGAAAAGAATATCAGCTATTCACTGAAGATCTTAAGGTCTTCTTGCCTGCCTGCCTGTCTGCCTGCCTCCCTCCCTCCCTTCTTCCTTCCCTTCCTTCATTCTTTCTCTCTTTCTTAGTCCTTCCCTCCTTCACTTCTATCCTCTCTCCCTCTCTGTACCTTCTATCTTGCCTCCTTGCCATTTGATTACTTTCTCCCTTTTATGGAATTCTCAATGGCTCTCCTTAGTGACTGACTGTCCCTCAATAACATACATCTGGATTTCTCACTGTCACTACCCAGTGTGCTTGCCATCAGCAGAAAAGCAATCAGGTCATTGTGTCCTTTTTCAATGCTAATCCCTTTAGTTCTCTTTGCTTCTTCAGTCCTCTGGTATCCTTGAAAATATTTTATTTTAATCTGGGCACCAGTGGCTCATGCCTAGTCACCCTGTAGGTTGATATCTGAGGATCATGGTTTAAAGATAGTCCAGGAAGAAACATCTGTGAGGCTCTTATGTCCAATAAGCTAATGGCCACAAAAAGCCAGAAGTGAAGCTATCTCAAGTGGTAGAGCACAACCTTGAGCGACCCTGAAATCAAGCCCCAAGACCGGCATATTTGTGTGCACGTGCACAAACACACACATACACACTCCAAGAGAAAAACCATTTAATTTTATATGAACAGTTCTAAGTGTTTATTGCAGCTTTATTCTACTACAAATTAATCCCTGCTTTTCACAGATAAAGAGTTCTCTTGGATATTTTGAAAAGCTTGATTAATATTATATAAGTAGACCAGTACTATTACACAGCTCAGTTGAACTAACTCTGCCTAAGCATCTCCCATGTTCTTCTAGTGTCTGCAACCGAAACAGAATGAACCATGCTAGGCTCTTCCTCCTTGACACTTTGGCCCCGTTAGGCATTCTGCAAAATATAGGAGCCTAGAAATACATACCATTGTCATTTCTTCATGTATACACTTAGATTTCATTTCTTCCTGAATTCATTACTTTCAACTGGATTACAAAACAGATTCTACTGAAAATCACCTATCAAACTTAAGTAGCTTAAGTGTAAGACATTAAATGATAGTTCTTCGTGTATGAATCAGCCCCACCCACCTTTCCTGGCTGTGACATTTTCCAGAACTATTCTAAGAGGCTTCCTGTTGCCTACTACTTTTAATTGAATTTTCTGTCACAGGCAACCTTTTGCATACCGAATCATCTTTTGTGCTAACATAATATCTTTTTGTAATGTTGTTGATGGCATCTTAGGAAACAGTACTTGATTGGAAGCTGAAATTCAAAAGTGTGTGCTATTCCTAACACCACAATATTACTCTCAATAATACAACAGGGTCAACAATACTTCAGGAGAATACATTCTATCTGGTTTCAGTGTGGAGGAGCCGTCTCTGGCCCTTGCTTAGAAGCAGACTTGACTATCTGCTTCTATTTCAAACTTTATTCTTTCTATCAGAAAACCTTTTGTTCAGAGCATGCCCTGAAAGAATGTGTTCAGTGATCTTTTTGAAGCCAATGACAAATGCACCCAATAAGGAGCATCATGTGGAAGTAGTTGGAGATGAGAACTCAAGCAACATCTGCCCTTCAGTGATCAGTTCTCCTGTCCTATCATTCTCTTCATTGTGTTGGGAGAGTAGGAATAACAGTGGAATGAATTAAATGAAATAGATGAAAATCTCCCTAAGGTGAGAATTTCCAAATAACCAAGCAAAAAACGAATGTGAGGATGGGGGCTGGTGGTTCCCACCTACAATCCTAGCTACTCAGGAGGCTGAGATCTGAGCATCCTAGTTCTAAGCCAGCATATATTTAAAAACTTTTCTCCTTCTTTGAGTTTGCCACTGTTTCGGGCTTTCAAGACACTTGCTAAAAATAAATCCATTTTGGTTATACTCTTTGTACACAAACCCTGTTTCCCCATAGCAGCTGCTTTTGGAGACCCCTGCAGTTCAGTAAGAAGAAAGTATGGTAAAGTTATAATCTAAACTGTTACATTCTAACAGGGGCAACATTCTCACATAGGAACATAGATGGGAGATAAAAACCCAGGAGACAGTTCCTGTGGTTTTCTCACTAGTGGTTCCTTTGACACATAGAATTCTGTATCTCACTAGCCAAGCACAATTCTGACTTCATCTTTGTTACTGAGATGTTGGCCTCCTCTTGCTCATTTTAAATTACTAGATGGGTGTCTTGAATGAAACATGCTTAAGATTACTTAATTTCAGTCACTTGATAAGGTTTATATCTAGATGGAGGAAGTGCTCATATATTCTTATGGCATAAAATCATAGCATAGGACAACCAGTTTAATAGGCCTGATTTTCCAGAACTTTCTCAGTGTTATCTCTGTTAATCACTTATCTTAGCGAAAAGACAGGAGAAGCAATATCATTTTGTTGTTGATGGAGATAGCAAGAAAGTTTGAACTCTTGCTGGACAGGTGCTTTGAGCACTTGAGCCATGTTTCCATCCCTCTTTATAAGGCAAAGGTGTTCAAACTTCCTCAGTACAAGGAAAATCAAAACTGTTGACCATTGTGCTTTAAAAATCAGGATAGTTTTCTTCCTGTCTGATGCTACCAGGTATAGATACACCAAAGCATCTTACATTTAAATTTCAAAAGGGAGGAGCCATTTGCTGGGTAATGGGAAATAAGACTCTCACAGAATTTTATTGCCTGGGCTGTCTTTGAACCACAATTCTCCTATTTTAGCTTCCTCAGTAGGAAGGATTACAGGTATGAGCCACCAGTGCACAGCCAGAAATTTTCATAGGTGAATCTTCTCCTACTTTCTATGACGAAGCACTCCATTTCTCACCTTCAGCATAACTGAGATACCACTTGCATTGAGTGAGATGCTGTTGGAGACACAAGATGAAAGAAGTCTTATAGTCAGCAGTACATGTAATTATAAAACTTCTGGATACTGAGAAATGCAGGAAATGCAGGAGAAGGAAAAATATTTAGTACTCCAGTACCTGAGGATTTGTTTGACTGAAGACATTGGAGATGTGTCTACAAAAGCATACAGTAGAAACATTTGCAACATAGGGCATTATGTAAGTCAGGGTTTATCAAATAGGGGAGCAGAATACAGACAATGTTATGCGGCTACAAAGTCTTGGAAATCTTGATAACCTTATTGAGAAACAGTTTTTTGTAGTTTTCATGCTCGGCATTGACTGCTGAAGCTTAGACTTGCTGGTGAAACAAGGGGATGAGTTTGTTCACTTAGTTTGGCCCCAAATAGTGAAGCTAACCAAAGGCAAATTGGAATTTTAGTTATCAGGGCCAGCTGTTAACTCCATAACAATCTCAGAAAAAAAATCACAGTTTTCCAGAACAGATGAAGATGACGTAGCATGAGAGGTTGGGAGCAAGAATCATAGTTATCCAATACTGACACTGTTCTGTTTGTATGTACTGTAGTGGATACTCTTAGTCAACCCTAATTAGTGATCCTCCCACCTTCATTCTCTATAACCAGCAATTCAAGACACATCAACAACCTACTTGTTTGGTCCTACTTAGAAGTCCATCATATTACATAGTTAATCTCACTTCATTTTCCTTCTATAGCAGGTTAATTCTTTGTTTTCAGTTCTAAATTGTAAATCTTTAAGATACTCTATTATGTGATACATATATATATACATATATATATATTTACTAAAACAATTTCCGTTATTTGCGTGGTTCATAAAGTGCAGAATAATCATATGGGCTTTGTGTCTATATTTCATTATATTTAATAATATGTGGGAAAATTCATAAATTGGGGAAAAGATCCACTTATGAAACACACTGTATCTTAATAAAGCCATAAAAGTGAATTATGTCCTCATCTTCACTCTTTTCCCACCCACTGTGTTCGTCCTTTTAAGAACTCTAATTGGCTGATTTTCATAGGGCAAATTAGTTTCATTCAGTAGGTACTCATTGAGCACCTAACGAGCACAAAGCTAAAGAACTCTCCTAGACCTAGATGTTCCTGTCATTTAACCTTTGGTCTACTCTTTACTCAGCATTTCCCACATCTATTTACTGAAATTTTGTTCAAGGTATTTCATCATCCTGAATGCTGCAATAAAAATTAGTTACATGTTTTTTCTGAACAAGGTTGATTCATAACACAAAACATTTATTTTATTTTCTAGAAGCCACCATGCATTCTCCTTAATGAGGAACTGTTTGGAGAATTACAGTGTCATCAGTGTCCCCAGGGTGAGCAACATAATGATTTGCAAAGATGTGCATACCATGATGTGCAAAATGCATGAATGTGTTATACTAGAGAAGAGGAGACATTACACTGTGACTAAATTAAGGCTCTTAAGATGGCCTTATCCATGTTTAGTACAATATCATCCAAAGGTGGAGGAGGTAGGAAGGTTGGAGAAGGGGCTAGAAAGACAGAAGCAGATACAGAAGAGTGATGTAGCCACTAGCCAGAGTTGTGTTCAGACTTTTGTAGTTGGAAGAAGCAAGAACGGAGTGGTTTCTTTCTTACTGCCTCCAGTACTCCTTGATTTTCAGCTCATTAAGTAGTTGATTTTGTAATTCTGGCCTTCAAGAATGTAAGAAAATAAAGTTTTGTTATTCAAGCTACTAAATTGTGGTGATTGCAAGGATATTGCAAGGACAGTAGAAAAATCATGTATTTGCTTTTAGTCTAATAAGTGCAAACCTTCTTACATAGGACTGGACAGTATACGAAGGCATAATGTAAAAGCAAACAAACACAATCTATTTTTTATCCAACAGATGAAGGAAATTTTTGCTCTTTATTATCTTCAGTTCCCACCTATGACTTGCAAGTATTAGTAACCGGGGCAGTAGTTTATATCTTTCACAAATATACTGTCCACCTCTGTTTAAGTGACATATTTTTGGTGTTGCTTTTTCTGCTCCAGAGTTGATAATATACAATTTCCTTACATAGAGTAGACTCATTCTTTCTATACCTCACTAAGATGGAGTTGAAGGATCATGAAGAAAAGGAGAGCACTAAAGTGACAGCTGTCTGCTCTAGAAACTACCTGACTACATTAAACCAGTGAAAAATCTTGCCTTATATCTCAGGTTACTTTAACTCAGCATTAGATGCTGGAGTTGCGAACTATGCACTTACACTGGTGAGCTGTACATAGTAACAGTCACTTCTCAAAAAGAACTCTAAGTACTAAAAAGGCCAGTGGACTTCATTCTTTTTTTTTCTTATTTATTGTCAAAGTGATGTACAAGTAACAAACAAATATATTGTATAGTATTCACAAAAGCCTTAACTTTGTAGTATTCTCAAACACACTGTTGAACCCCCTCAGGCTGTACATGAGTGACCTAGGTTGCAATCATATTTTTTGTTTATTCTCACATGGGAGAACTTTTATTGTGTGTGACTTTGACAAGTATAACATGGATATTTTTATGGCCACAGGAACAATTTTGATAAAAGGGAAGCATGACATAAACAGCATTATTTCACAAAGAAAAAATCCAAAACATGTGGATACAATGTCTAAAATTTTCCTACTGATCCGTCATAGTGATTTACTGAGTGAAAGCAAATGCAATTTGAAATTGTGATGGCTTTACCTCCATTCACAGGACAATACCCTATGTTAAGGAAATATATGCTAATGATGTTTGTATTTTGTTTGTCCAGAACAGGTCTCTTACCTGCATATACAACTGCATTACCTTATAATGTCCAATAGAAAACTAAATATCTACAAGTCACAATTTATAAGTAATTGTGGACTTGTTCTCTCATGCTCAAATATTTTCTGTTTCATCCCAGTATATTTTGATTAATAACACATTGCTATTCAGACTTGGAAACACATTTTTACCCATCCTTACTTTCATTTTTACAGTTTTTATATGTTTACTGCATGAGTTTATGGCATTATGTATTTTTATTTTTTGTTTTAGAATATTTTTCTACTTACAAAAATAAAGATGTATTCTATGCTACACTAGCTTCAATATCTTATGTTTAATAAGTTTGTTAATTGAATATTATTTTTGATTTCATATTATGTTGCTTAATTCTTCATGACCTGAGATGTAATAGATTATACATACATACATACATACATACATACATACACATGTTTGTACATATGTGTGTGAGTGTATTTGCCTATATATACATACATATATATGTAGTATAGATGTGCTAGGGTGTGTGCCTATACATACATACATACATACATACATACATACATACATACATGTAGTATAGCTGTGTGTTGTTAGGTTGTCTAATTGCATTGTGTGATTAGCTCATTATTACAAAATCACCTCATGATGTATTTCCCAGAACATAATCCTTTCAGTTTTGAGATAATGTCCAAATATAACTATAGTTAATAATGTACACTTGAAAGTTAAAAATGTTAAAAATGCACTCTTGCCAAAAGTTGACCTCAAGTGTTCTTTCTACAACAAAAAAAACCTACATATGGTTATGGATATGTTAATTAGCTCAATTTCAAATATATATGTAAGTGAGCTCAATTTCAAATATAAATACATACACACATATATAAAACATCATTAACTTGCCTACCTTAAAACATGAGCATTTTTATGAATTATACTTCAATATAACTAAAAAATAAATAGCACGTCTGTCCTCAAAGTTCTATGTGAAATGGGAGTCTACCTTGTACTAAGCCCTAATTAGGACATTCAGCTGGCCTAAACCCTTGACCAATTGCACTCAGTTTCCTCCAGTACTTTCCCACTTATTCCAGCAACAGAAAACTCACCCAACTTTTGTTTTAGCCAATTCTTGCACCTATTTGACCTCCAACTCTAAATCATGAATATGCCTTTCTTGTCTATTAAACTACTCAACTGCAATTTTTGACAGAACGGTAGGGAATTCTTCCATATTTATAGAATTAATATATGTTTGATAGGCACCCCCCTTTTTTTTTTGCCAGTCCTGGGGCTTGGACTCAGGGCTGAGCAATGTCCCTGGCTTCTTTTTGCTCAAGGCTAGCACTCTGCCACTTGAGCCACAGTGCCACTTCTGGCTGTTTCTTGTATATGTGGTGCTGGGGAATTGAACCCAGGGCTTCATGTATACGAGGCAAACACTCTTGCCACTAGACCATATTCCCAGCCCTTAATAGGCACCTTTTTAAGCTGCCAGAATTTTATAAAGCCCTCTGGGCCTTTCAAATACTCTTTATAACAGTATACAGCATTGCACACTTCAAAATAGCTAAAAGATGGGCTTTTAAGTATTTCACTATAGAAATGAAGAATATTTGAGAGGATGGATGTGTTTGTTATCTTGATCTGATCATTATTCATTTACTCATATATTAGATATAATGCTGTACTTCATATGTTTTTACATTTGTCACCTATCATTTAAAACTAAAGTACTACTTGCTCAAGGAAAACTTACTTTCTGGCAGTTTTCAAGAAATTTTAGAGCACAAAACGTTATTTAAAAAAAAAAACTTGAGGTTTTGTTATGCTATCTGTAAAGCTTAATTAAGCAATTATTCTCAAGAAAAAATATTTTAAAAAACCAGAATACCTTGTTCTAATTTGAAGGAAAAGAATCATATTGTACATAAGCGGTCTTCATTATTTTTGATGCTGTATATTATTCTCTGTATCTTGATTTTTTTAAAAAAAATTTGTAGAGTTTTTCTCTGCATTGTACTCATAAACTGACATGTTGAATTAAGTTCCCCTTGGCTTTGTTAAATGATAACTCCTCTGTATGACTATTTAAATATAATAAAATACAAAAACAGCTATGAAAATGATAAAGCTGGTTTTATTACAATGATGCAAAGAAGGTTTAACATATAAAAATTAACAAATGTTACACAACAAATGAAAAACAGGAGATAATCATTTCAACATATGTACAAAACAGTCTTTGATAAAATTCAATAGCCCTTCATGATAATGGACCTATAAAAGCTAAAGTAGAAACTGTGTGTGTGTGTGTATGTGAAGATTATAGCATCACACTAATATACCAAAACCTAAAACATTCCCTAATATTAAGAATGAGGTAAAGGTATCAGTCCTAACCAGTGAAATAATCCAAGAAAAAGAAACAACGCACTAGAAATAAACCTAATCAAAGCTGTGAACACCACAATGATGAAAAATATAAAAAAGAAAGAAATTGAAGAAGACATTTGAAAATTAAAGACCTCCTATGTCAGTGGATAAGCAGAAATGATACTGTGGAAATGGCCTACCAAAAAGTAATCTACAGATTCAATAAAATATCCATTGAAATTTCTTAAGAATTGAATTCCCTCAGTTACGTATTCTATTCTTTGAAAGATTAGTACTACGCGAGGTAAAACTGCCTTTGTTGAATAAAAATACTGGTAGCTGGTATCTAGGGAAGAAAAATTTCTAATGTTATCTCATTTTACCTCTGAACTTACCATAATTTCTACCATACTTGCATTACAATAACAGTACTGTGGCGTACATTATATGGAACTTACAAATCATAGTACAATTTTATTTGTTCATCACAATGGAACTAGAAAAATGTATTAAAATAATTTTGTAGTTAAGATTCAGAGAAGTGAAGATTTTCTTTATTATTAAAAGGCTAGTAAGCTCTGATCTGAAATAAGAACACAGTGCCATCATCTCTAAATTATGTGCTCATCGTTGACACAATTTAAGATCTACACATTACAACAATTATGTGAAATACAGTCTTACCTACAAACCCAGCATGTCAGAGACTAAGGCAATGAATGGTAATGTTGGGGGCTGGGAATATGGCCTAGTGGCAAGAGTACTTGCCTCGTATACATGAAGCCCTGGGTTCGATTCCCCAGCACCACATATACAGAAAATAGCCAGAAGTGGCGCTGTGGCTCAATGGCAGAGTGCTACCCTTGAGCAAAAAGAAGCCAGGGACAGTGCTCAGGCCCTGAGTTCAAGCCTCAGGACTGGCAAAATAAATAAATAATAAATAAATTAGCAAACAAATAAATGGTGACCTTAAGACCTGAGTAGCGTACACATTGGTACCATATTTCAAACAGCAGCTACAAATCCAGTACCCATATGTTTGTTTCTCTCTTGAAAAATCCAAATGTTCTGGACTAGAATAAGTTTACTCCATGTCATCATTCACTTTTCCTAAGTCTGTACAATCTCTAATAGAACTGCAGCTCAAAATCCAGAAACTGACATTGGTGCCATAGTGGACTATGCTTGAGTTTACAGGCAATATACATTTTTTACAGCAGCCCTGCACTGTGAATAACAACATATTCTTGCCTGGATAGGCAAGATATTCCCCCAAAGCTCTCCTCTGCATTACTCTTCACATAAATCTCACCTACAGACTCTCTAGGATGAGTTTGCTGTTCAGTTCATTCATTAGATGATTTTTTTTTAAATCAAAAATTCAATTCTCTCTTGTCCTTTCTTAGCAAGTGTGTCCTTTGCAATAGTGCATGTCTTCTTTTCTGCTGCACATTCTGCTTTTATTATCTTTAAGTAATGTACAAAGGAGTTGCCATTTAACAAAGCAATTTAAGAATATAATATATCTTCCTCCATGTCACCCTTTTCAACATTCTCACTCATTGCTCCCCTGCTCACCCCTTCTCTCACTTGTCTTAACTTTGTAGGCTATACTTTGGATTCTTCACTGACTTCTCTGTTTCTTCTCTCCATTTGTCTACCCTTGTCCCCGGATACCATCCTGCCTCTTTCCTGCCTCATTTCCTGGTGTTGAACTTTGACTTTGTTTCTCTAAGGAATTATAGTGTTTGAGTTCTACCTTGAATCTACCACATTCCAGCGAACACATTTGTATATATTTACTTACACAGTTCTAACTTCTTCTAAATGTACTGATTTTCAGAGGGTAATGTGATCAGTGTTGTGAAGACTGTCCAGTTTGTTGATTATGTATTTCCTAATTTACCATGTGTATCTAGAATTTAAGTGGCACGTGTGCTCAATTATTAGCATGAATCAGTTTCTTGTGTAGATTTCTGACCACCTTCTCAGCTTTTCTTTGCTTTGACTCATATGTTTACCTAAAAGTATTTTTTCCATCTGTCTCAAGATTCAGTTTAAATACGTCATTATTAAGCCAACTATCTCTGGAATAATGGTTTTCCATACAAAGCTGTTTGGCAAGAAATGAAATGTTATCAGCCTGGTACATTGAATCATAAGTTTGGAAATGTACAGATTTAAAATTGTTACTTTCATGTCCAATGTTTATATTCCCATATATTCCCTTTCCTTCCAAAGTTCCAGTTACCAGTGGGAACAATGACTAAAACACCACCTGTGAATATTTGTCTATATTAATTGCCCAAAATGTTATAATATCTAAAAATTCCTTCCATCATTTTGTATTCAAACCTAAAGGATAACAATCAATTTGTGGAATTTAAAACATTCAAAATGATTTCTTTATAAAAAATCTACATATTAGGAAAGACGAGATACCTCTTGGTGAACAGCTCAAGATACTCATCCATTCGTTCATTCATCCATCCATTTATGTGTTGACTTGTTAAATCCAGACATTTCTATGACACTTTACATAGTACAGAGCTAAATTACTTTATATCAAACAATGCATCATCCAAAGAGTATCCCTATCCTGAATCAATCAATTGGTTAATTTCTGCCCAGTGAACAATTAGGCCAACATCACCCATGTCTCATTTTCAACTCTTTTTAGTCAATGTCTCCTCACAAGGACAATCACTCTGAACTTCTATAGTGACTGCTCAGCTTTGTTTGCAACTGAAATTTATATAAGCAAATTCAAGCTGAATCTTTCTCCTTTGCCTCTGACCTTCTTATTAAGGCATGAACATGATTCTTCCATATGGTTGCACGTAGTGATCGTTTGAATTCTCTGAGCTGTAAAGCAGAGGCAAGGAAAAAAACTGCCTGTGGGTCATATTTGGCCCAGTACCCACTCTTATAAATAGTTTTATTTGAGCACAGCTACCTGCAGTCATTTCATATCTGCTTTTGTGCTACAAAGTTATCACTGAGTACTTGCTATGAATCTCCTGTGACCTCTAATGCTGCAAATATTTGCTTTCCCAGCACTCAGAAAGTGTTGGTCAATCTGCCTTGTTTGAGGTGGGCCCAGCCCAGACTTCCATATCTTCAATTCAGGAAGTATTAAAAAAAAAAGTTGGGAGAGCAGTATTGAAGCCCAGACTTAGAGCCAGAGGACCTCAGCTCAAGTTCACATTCAAGTTCATGCCTACTGCTTAAAGGAAAGATGGGTATGAAAAAGGTACCCAACCTGAATAAAGCCCAGTGTGTCTTTCTTAATGTTGTTACTGAATTGTAATGACCACAGAAGCCTTTCACATTCATGAAGGGTGGTAAGGTTTAGATGTGACATCACTTATTAATTTTATTTTGTGTATCCTAATAACATAATTACTCTTTAAATAAATTTTATTCTTAATTTAATTTTAGTACTTGGGTATAACTTAAGAAGCACAGTATTGAAAAAAAGTGGAAGAGCAGAATTTAGCAAGAGCTAATCCTATATCATAGTCACTGTCATTATCATCAGGATAATTATGGGCATTTGATGGAATGAAAAAGGAACTCTAAAAGCAAAACCAAAATAAAATGACTTGACTATTACAATCTACAATCTGATGATAAATCCTAAAAGATTTCTCCTGGTAGCCACTCTGGCAGACTTATTCGCTGTATAAGTTATCATCTGTTTCTATTGGAGTAAAATTTTCAACAGAAAATTTAGTAAATGGTCTCATCTGAGGAAAGAAACTTATTTCTAATACAAATAAATTGCATGTATTTCTAATGCAAACATTGAAAATATGCTAGAATATAAACATAAGACATAAATTACATGATTTAACAAACTACTGTTAGAAAATGTTTAGAAACATTTGTACAAAGAAAAATATATACTTAGTCCTTTGTCATGAATATTAAAATTTTGCATACCTTTTTCTGTTTATTTGTTTATTTATTTATTGATGCCAGTCCTGGGGCTTGACCTCAGTGCCTACGCACTGTCCCTGAGCTTTTGTGCTGAAGGCTAGTGCTCTGCCACTTTGAGCCACAGCTCCACTTCTTTCAACATATCTTTTTTTCTTATTAATTTGGAATATTAAATTTTAGAAATATCTCTCCTAAATCCTATCATGCCTCTATATTACATACCATAGAGGAGTCCCACTCTTAAAAAGCCCACAATAAAAGCCTGCAATCCTAGCTATTCAGGAGTCTGAGATACAAGGATCCAGGAAGGATGTCAATCTGGGAAGTAAAATATTTGAGACTCAAAACAGCAACAACAACAACAACAAACTCAAACAAACAAAAAATACAATAAAACCCCTATAGCAGAACCTCTCTATTAACTCTATGAGTTCCTGCCCTCATTATCCCTCTGTATCCCTCCTACATTCGTCTTCATTTTCCTTGAATATAATGCACAATTTCCTAGGGCCTGTGGCAGGAAATGTATAGTAATTTCTCCAAATATCCCACTTGAATCCTATCTGTGGTTATGATGGGATATCACTCCTATGATTATGTCTCATTACCTGCCAAAAGGGATTTCTCTGATTTGATTAAAGCTGCTTGAGTCTGCTTGAGTGAATTGAGAGGAAAATTATTTAGGGATCTGTAAATGAATTCTATGAGCTTTAAAAACTATAGAATTTTCATAGGAGGCTGAGATTGGGAGTATCGCAGTGCCAGGCCAGCTTGGACCACAAAAAGAAAATTCACAAGATTTATTGTCAAGACATAGCTGAGCACAAAGGTGCACACATTTTGTTCCAAGTGACATGGGAAACTGAGATTGGGAGAATTGTGGGGGCTGGCCTTCCTGGGCAGTAATATCTATGAATCTGTCTTCTGTGGAGAGCTGGATACAGTCATAAGCTCAGTTGCATGCTTGGGTGGGAAGCCGTACCCTATTCTCAAAACACTCAATTTAAACATGTATACTAAGTGAAGTGAGCCAGACCCAAAGAAACATGGACTCTATGGTTTCCCTCATAGGGAATAACTAGCACAGGTTTAGGCTTGTCACAGCAGAGGATCACAAGTGCCTAATACCTATGCCCCTATGAACACATAAGATGATGGTAAGTGAAATGAACTCCATGTTATGGAAACTAGTGTTATATCACTGCTGTAATTACTTTCAACATGCCAAGTGAAACCATAGTTTCTTTTGTTGATGATCCTCTTGTATCCCCTTCCTGTGATTGTACCCACACTATCACTGTATCTCATCTGAATATACTGGATACTGTATATACTGGTATGAGTACATTTCTTATCAAGCTTGTTACCTCCTTTGTTTTTCCGTACCTTTCCCCCTCCCCGGTTCCCTCTCCACCCTCCCCTGAGTTGTACAGTTGATTTACAGCATATTGTCTTGTAAGTATTGCTGTTGAATTGATTTGCTTTGAACCCTTTGTCTCTTCATTTTGGTGTTCCCCTCCACTCATTCCAATAAATGTACATACAATACTCAGTCAAACCCTCAGTCTTTCAAAACAAATGTAGAAAGACTTCTCTGCAATGTAGCAGAAGAGGAATCCCAAGTGATAGGATGCATAAGACACATTTGTGTTGAGGGACCCTCGCTGCACCTGGACTGGGGAACTGCAGGAGGCACTAGAGTTCATTGTTCACCCTCCTCTCTGGCTGCTGTCTAGAAGACAAGACTTCAACTTACCAACCACAAGACTGTGAAGTATTACTGATGATTTGACAGAGCTGAGAAGTGGATTCTTTCTGAGATGGTCCAGGAATAGCCTTATCTGACTGAAACCTTGCTGGTCACCAGTGGCTAGCTACTCAGGAGGCTGAGAGCTAAGGATCTTGTTTCAAAACCAGCTCAGGTAGGAAAGCTCTGGAGGTGCTTATCTCCAATTAAAGAACAACAACAAAAGCCAGAGGTAGAGCTGTGGCTCAATTGGTAGAATAGTAGCCTTGAACAACAAAGCTTAAAGATAGCACCCAGATCCCAAGTTCACTCTCTAGGACTTGTGCGCACGTGTGTGTGTGTGCGCGCACACACACACACACACACACTCCTCTATAGTTGACACCTTGAATCTTTCCAAGTGAGACCATAGAAACAGACCTCTGGTGAAGCCTCCCTAGGCCTTTGACCTATCAGGTTGGTCAATAAGAAATCAGTATTGTTTTACTTTGCGGACTTTATGGCAATGTTTCATGCAATAATAAAAAAAAACAACTTGCTCGATCCATACACTATAGTGAAAATTTTCACCTCAGTATTAGTATTCTTTTAGTCCTTGAAATTTCTTCTAAAGTGCTGCATGCCCCTGGTCTTCTTCTTCTTCTTTTTTTTTTTTTTCCAGTCCTGGGGCTTGAATTCAGGGCCTGATCACTGTCCCTGGCTTCTCATTGCTCAAAGCTAGCGCTCTGCCACTTGAATAACAGTGCCACTTCTGGCTTTTTCTGAATATGTGGTGCTGAGGAATTGAACCCAGGGCTTCATGCATGCTAGGTAAGCACTCTACCACTAAGCCACATTCCCAGCCTCCAATCCCTGGTCTTTTGTCTTGAGAGTTCTACATTGATATAACGTTTTAGTATGCTCCAATCCACTGTAGTATTTGACATTCTTTTCTATTATATACAATTTCCTTGTTACTTCCATGTACATGCATATGTGATATTTCCAGGCACACACACATATATTACGTACATATATCAAACATATATGTGCTTAAAACCTAAATCCATTCACAGTATCATGCATTACAGGAAGCATTTTTTTCTTAAATTTGTTGTTCTCTTTCCCTACCTCTAGAATATAAACAAATTCTCTGATGTATGTCAAATGACAAGTACATGAAAAAGGCCAGTCATTGTAAAGATACAATAAAAATATCTTATTTTATTATCATTTTTAGAGTTTTAGTTGGACAAAGGGGTTGCAATGCAACCTGTCAGTTTATTAGCACAATGCATCTTGTTCAGTGTCACTCCTTCCATTATTCTCCATCATCTCTCCTAACTCCATGCATCCCATCAAATTACTTGGGACCATTGTCCTGTCTGTACATTGAATATTGTGAGTAAAATCCCAGGATCCTGAATTCAAGGCCCAGTACCAGCACACACACACACACACACACACACACACACACACACACACACACACACACACACACAGAGAGAGAGAGAGAGAGAGAGAGAGAGAGAAGTAACTTCCATTAGCAGCTATAAGATCCTTCTTCATTGGAAGCCACAAAGGGGCACCAGGAGTAGGGAAGGGAGGAAAGCAGAGAAAAGCAGATGGAGTCCTCTCTCTGAGACAGACCTGGATTGATCATGTACAATTTGTGAGACAATTTATCTCTAGGGTGTGAATAATAAACATATCTGGCAAGTAGGGTGGCATTTATTTTTTTTCCTCTTTTTAGTTGTACCTTTTAATTGTTGCACTGTTTAACTAAGTTAGTTTTTAGATATGTTATTATAAACAAAACCCACTGTGCCAGAATTTGAAAATAAAATGAATCAGACTAAGGTGAAGAAGGAGTAAAGTTGGAAATGGATGGAGGAGAGACAGAATCCAGAGGGGCTAATAAGCTTTCCTCATTTGTTCAGTTTTCCATGAGGCTGAAGTGTTGAGGTTCTAGGATTTTTCTAATAAAGGAGGGATTACCAGATATACCATAGCCTTTGAATTAGAGCTTTTAATGGGAACTCTCCTAGTCACAAAGTACCAATCATTTGTTACCTAGTGACTGAATTTCCGCTACATCTGCCACCTTTCAGGGTGTGTGTGTGTGTGTGTGTGTGTGTGTGTGTGTGTGTGTGTGTGTGTCTATTTTGTGTCTGAATTTGTGTCTATTTTGTGTGGCTGAATCAGTGTTATCAACTATTCATCTGCACCGCACTTGAGTATAAGGAATAGACCACCTGTCAGTAGTGTCTAACTTAAAATTTTTAAACAGAGTGGCAGAGTGGCTTCTAAACAAATGATACCATTTTTTTTCAGAGAGCCAAACCTTTTAGAAGTACCACAAACCAGAGCATTATAAAGCTTTACAAAGCCTAGCCAGGTGCATCATTTTGGCTTATGAAGTAAAAGCGTGATTTGGTGGTAAATGGAAAAGAACTGAATTATAGTGGTTGCCAGAAATATACTGAAAAACAAATCCAGCACTGTGGTACTCAAAAAGTTGTTTTAGCAGTTAATATCCTTACAAGATTATTAGAAGTGATAGAAATACTAATTGTATTTGTAGGTAAAGATTGATATTATATTAGAATTCTTTCAAAAACCGAATTCTATAAAGGATACAAGAAAGAACCATTTCATTTAACAAAATAACAAAAGGAATATGGGCTAATTGTTGTTTAAAATTAATGTAAATTATAAATATGAAATAACTGTCAATATGTGCCAACTAAAATACTGAATTTATAATTTATAGTATATCTATTTATGTACAAATATCTGTGTTTTTGCTACATAGAGTTTTCTAACTATAAGGAATAGAACTCTACTCATATTAGTCTCATAAGCCACAGGAGGCATGGCTTTTTAGCTCAAGGTTGGTAGTCAATCACTTGAACCACACTTTAATTTCCAAAAAATACGTATTGTAAGGCTTCAAGACTACAAAATGCTTTACCAATTGAGTGTCAACCTTAGCTTTACATCATTTTTTATAAGCTCTCCATTTTTCTTTCCAGGGTAGGTTTGGACGTCACTCCTCCTATTTATACCCCTTCATCTGGGATGACAAGCATGCACCCTCACACTCATCTTTGTTGATTGATATGGAATTCCCTTAACTTTTTGCTTGATCCAACTTTGAACTAAGGTCCTTCCAATCTCTAACTCGCAAGTTGCTGGGAGGCAACCAAGATCAAGTGAACTCTGAAGTTCTTCCCATATGAATGCCTTATTTCTTTAGTTTCCCTGGTGATTTTTCTATGTGAGCAGTGAAATGATGGGTTTGTCTAACTGAGCTGAGTTCTGTTAAACTCATTTGCATGACACTTGCAAAACACTACAATAGAAGGAATTGATTATTTCTTCCATATTTGGAAGATGATTTTCATTTGGAAAAATAAATCTATCAAATAGATTTTAGCTCCCCTATAAAAATTCTGGAATTTAAAATTTTGAACAGGGATTGGTTAGTTTTCCTATAGAGAAATGAGAGCCCACAAAAATAAAGTCATCTCAAATCTAAACACATATTAGAGTTTCTTTTTCATGTATCTTCCTATTGTTATGAGGCTAATCATCAATCATTTAACATCTTGAGTTCTTCACCACCGAGGATTAATCCCTTTATTGCATCTGGAGGATACAGTATGTTAATTGCAATGGTTATATTGCCACTGAGAACATCAAAGAGCAACTGATATATAGGAGATGTTCTTCATACTTTTCTTCAAGGGATGGTTTAAGAAATTATCATTGCTGGTTTTGTAGTGGTTGAATAACACTTTTTTGTGGTGACTCAAGAATGAGAAGACTAACAACCCAAGAAGCTGAAACCAGACCATAATTTGTCTTGAGAAATTCCAGAGTTTAAGGAAGTAATCTTATCTTAGAGAAGGAAGGAGTTCCCATCTACAGTGACAATGAATTGTCTTCTTAACTGCACAGAAAATAGAATGTACCAAACTAACACAAATTCCAACCTAACACAAATAATATCAAGCAGGCTTGTCTGGACCTGTATATACAACTGAATTTGCAACCTGTGCAGAACCATCTGCCTGGCATGTGAACATGCTTTGAGATGTTATCTAACATACAGGTGTGAAACAAATAAGAAAAAATCTTAAAATATAGCAGTAATCTGAAACAGTCAGAGTACCATTTGAGAAAGGAAAATATCATTATATTGTGTACAGATTGACATTTTAAAATTCCTTCTGTGACAATAATCAATTTAAAAATGCCAGGGGATTGATGAGACATCCTGGCTCTTTTTTGTTCCAGTTTGTTATTGGAAAAAATGACTAGACACCATCAAATAAGTGTGAATGAGAAAGAAACTATTGTTTCTGAAAAATCCAAGGGAAAGAGGGAGATGGTTTCAGAAAGAAAATTTGAATTTTCTGATTGAATGAAAAATAAAGTCTCTTTTTAAGTCTTTAGCCCACTGGTTGAAGGGGCTGTTGGTTCTTTGCGGTTTTGTTTTGGAGGAATTTAATTTTTTTAGTTCTGCATATATTTTAGATATGAGGCCTTTGTCTGTTGTATGGCCAGTAAAGATCTTTTCCCAATCTGTGGGCTTTCTGTTTATATTGTGAGCTATGTCCTTTTCCCTGCAGAAGCTCTGCAGTTTGATGCAGTACCATTTGTCCAACCTTTCTTTGATTTGTAGCATTTCTGGGCCTTTATTAAGGAAGTTTCATCCTGTCCATGGACCCAAGTGTTTCTCCTACTTCTTCTTGTAGTGCTTTCAGGGTATCTGTTTTTATTTCAATGTCTTTGATCCTTTTGGAATTGATTTTGGTGCAGGGTGAAATATAAGGATCTAGTTTTAGTTTGTTGCAGGTGTTGAACCAGTTTTGCCATCACCATTTGTTAAAGAGGCTATCTTTCTTCCAGAATATTTTTTTTTAGCTCCTTTATCAAAGATTAAGTAGGCATAGTTCTGTGGGTTCATTTCTGGGTCTTCAGTTCTGTTCCATTGGTCTTCAGGCCTGTTCCGGTGCCAATACCAAGCTGTTTTTATTAATATAGCTTAATAATACAGCTTGAAGTTGGGTATTATAATTCCTCCAGAATTGTTCTTTCTGCTTAGGATTGTTTTTGCTATTCTGGATCTTTTATTGTTCCATATGAATTTATGGATTGCTTCCTCTATTTCATTAAAAATGATGTTGGGATATTAATGGGTATTTCATTGAATTTGTAGATAGACTTTGGCAATATTGCCATTTTCACTATATTAATCATCCCAATCCAGGATCATGGAGGTTTTTTCATATCCTTAGTTCTGCCTTAATTTTGTTTTTCATGTTTTTAAAGTTATCATCAAAGAGGTCTTTCACTTCTTTGGTTAAGGTTATTCCTAGGTATTTTGTGTTTTTTGAGGCTATTGCAAAAGGAGTTGCTTTCCTGATTTCAGCCTCAGTGTTTGGGTCATTAGCATATAGAAAGGCCATTGATTTTTTTAGGGTTTATTTTATATCCTGCTACTTTGCCAAAGTTTTGGATCAGTTCTAGTAGCTTGGGAGTAGAGTCCATGGGGTTCTTTAGATAGGATCATGTCATCTGCGAAGAGAGAAAGTTTAACTTCATCTTTTCCTATTTGGATCCCCTTTATGTTTTCTTCTTGCCTAATTGCTATGGCTAGGAATTCTAGTGCTATGTTGAAGAGAGAGGAGAGAGCGGACATCCCTGTCTTGCTCCTGATTTTAAAGGGAATGGCTTTAGCTTTTTACCATTTAGAATTATGTTTGCTGTTGGTTTGTCATAGACTGTCTTTATTATATTCAGGAATGTTCCCTGGAATCCCTGTTTTTCCAGGGCTTTTATCATAAATGGGTGCTGGATTTCATTGAACTCTTTTTCTGCATCTAGAGATATAACCATGTGATTCTTTACTTTGCTCTGGTTGATGTGGTGGATTACGTTTATTGATTTGCTTATATTGAACCAACTTTGCATCCCTGGGATGAATCCAGTTTGATCATGGTGTATGATATTTTTTTGATGACCTGTTGAAGTCGATTGGCCAGAATTTTGTTGAGAATTTTTGCATCAATGTTCATCAGGGAATGAGAAGAGCCAAGAGACACATGAAAAAGTGCTCTATGTCACTGGCAATAAAAGAAATGCAAATTAAAACAACATTGAGATTCCACCTCACCCCAGTAAGAATGTCCTTTATCAAGAAAACTAACAATAACAAATGTTGGAGGGGTGTGGCCTAAAGGGAACCCTATATAATGGTTGGTGGGAATGTAACCTGGTTCAGCCACTCTGGAAAGCAGTATAGAGATTCCTCAGAAAGCTAAACATAGAGCTCCCCTATGACCTAGCAACTCCACTTTTGGGCATCTATCCAAAAGACCACAAACACGAACACATTAAAGCCACCCCCACAACAATGTTCATTGCAGCATAATTTGCCATAGCTAAAATATGGAACCAACCCAGATGCCCTTCAGTAGACAAATGGATCAGAAAAATGTGGTACATATACACAACGGAATTTTATGCCTCTATCAGAAAGAATGACATTGCCCCATTTGTAAGGAAATGGAAGAACTCAGAAAAAATTATACTAAGTGAAGTGAGCCAGACCCAAAGAAACATGGACTCTATGGTTTCTCTCATAGGGAATAATTAGCACAGGTTTAGGCTAATCACAGCAGAGGATCACAAGCGCCTAATACCTATGCCCCTATGAATGCATAAGATGATGCTAAGTGAAATCAACTCCATGTTATGGGAACGAGTGTTATATCATTGTTGTAATTAGTTTCAATAAGCCATGTGAACCCATAGCTTCTATTGTTGATGATCCTCTTGTATCCCCTTCCTGTGGTTGTACCTGCACTATCACTGTATCTTATCTGAGTACATTGGAAATTGTATATACTGGTATTAGAACTAGGGAAGTGAAAGGGAATATCAAAATTGAGAGACAAAGGATAAAATGACAAATGACTCCAAAAGCAATACTGGCAAAACCATTTGGTGTAAACTAACTGAATACCTCATGGGGGAAGAGGGAAAGGGGGAGGGGGGAATGAGGGAGGAGGTAACAAACAGTAAAAGAAATGTATCCAATGCCTAACATTTGAAACTGTAACCCTACTGTACATCACTTTGACAATAATTAAGTAATTATTAAAAAATAAAGTTTGATGTACACCTAAGTTATTGGGCAACTGAAAAAAGTATGATTGTCTTTCCATAGTGGATTGATTGGCCAGTCTCAGAAAATACATTAGTACTATCAGGGAGAGATCTGCAAAAGTATTCCCCTGATGATTTGCTATGATCTAATTTAAAATTAGATTTACATGTGTTGATAAGATACCTAATGCCATAATATTAAATGCACATAATATGTGAAGGTGGAATTAGGTAAATTAAGTGGTTGGATGAGGTTGGGAGGGATGGCAGAGAATGATGAAAGGGGTGACACAACCATCAAGATGCATTGTCATAAACTGACATGATGAATTGAAAACCATTGGCACAACTATTTAAGGATAGTTAAAAAAAAGTGATGAGAAGATAATCCATCTAAATAAATACAAATGAATCAATTTCTCAACATTTAAATTAATGAATATCTAAGACATCATTAAGAAAAAAAGAAGATTTCACCTGATATCTTCAATTAACCATCAAAACAATAAAGCCAAATGTAGATCTGTGGCTCAAATGGTAGAGCACTAGCTTTAAGCACAAAAGTTGAGTGACAATGCCCAGTCCTTGAGTTCAAATACCAAAACTGGCACCCACCTCCTCCCCCCACAAAAAAAGAATATAGACCTGTATATATCTAAATTTTGCCAAAAAATTAGTCATTCAGTATATAGAATAGGCTAATCAGCAAAGGACTTACAATGAAACAATATGGCAACACTATGTTAAGCAGCCTTCTGTCATTAGGACAAGTACCTGAGATAATTAAGTAGTAAAGAGAAAATGTTCATGTGCAGGAGTGGGGGTGTCACAGTTCTGGAGGTTTCAGTCCATAGGCAGTTGTCCATATATTGCTTTGGGCCTGTGATGAAGTAACTTATTAAGGGGGAAGGAGAAGAGGGAAAAAAGAAGAGACCAGGGTCCCACAATTCATTTCTTTCAGGGAATAGTCTTCCACTCTAGCTAAGGATCCCCCACCGGCAGCTAAGAACCAAGCTTCGGGCCTGTCAACCAGTGAATGACACTTGCCCCAGCCATGATAGATACCATTTTGTTCTTATCAATTTGGCTTTGTTAGACAAATTCTGAGGACTGTGAGATAGGCACACCCATTCACTGCTGGTTAAAGTGAGATCTGATCTATAGGGAAAGGAATTTAAAAATAAATGTATATTATCTATTTTTACTAATCGACAGTCTTGAATATTAGAATTATCACATGGAAGAAAGTTTGAAGGAGATTAATATGTTAAGAGTAACTATGACTATTGAATAAATCTTTAGTATGAAAAATTAGCAAATAAGTAATTAAAAAAAATGGAAACCATCTAAGCACTTAACATATATAACTGTTTTTAGTATGTACTATTTCTAAAAGGAAGTTTTTTTTGTTTGTTTGTTTTTTTTTTGTTTTTGTTTTTGTTTTTTGGCCAGTCCTGGGCCTTGGACTCAGGGCCTGAGCACTGTCCCTGGCTTCTTCCCGCTCAAGGCTGCTAGCACTCTGCCACTTGAGCCACAGCGCCACTTCTAAAAGGAAGTTTTTAAGATTAAACAAAGCTGGGCACTGGTGGCTCATGCCTGTAACTCTAGGTAGTCAAGAGCTTGATATCTGAGGATTGTGGTTTGAGGTCAGCCCAGGCAATGATGTCTGTGAGACTCTTATCTCCAATTAACCACCCAAGATAAGGCAGAAGTGAAGCTTTGATTCAACTGGTAGAGTATTGGCATTAAGTAAATAAAGTCCAGGTACAGTGCTCAGGCCCTCAGTTCAAACCCCAGGAGCAGAACTCTCCCCCTACCCTCCTCTCTCTCTCTCTCACATATACACACAGTTTAAATGAGTAAGCATTACTACCAGTTGAATAAAGAAAAATGTAAAATCATACTGAATGTATTAAAAAAAACTCATGTAATAAAATACATATCAACCATTAATTTTACTTGAATTTTTCTTTTATAAATCTATAGGACAAAATAAAAAAGTGGTATTTGCACCTACACATCTGTGGTCATTATAAACATACACTTTCCCCATTATTTTATATTTTAAGGTATTTATTTGATATACAGTGACAACATAGAATTTAATCTATCAGGAATATAAAAGTACACAAAGTTTTATGAAAAGAAATAGGTTGCAACTGTAAACATCATGTGTTTACACTCATATCCATAAATGCTGAGAGTTATTTTGCTTTTGGCTACTTCACAAATCCTAGGTTTGATAGTCAAAGCCATTGCTTTAGTTTTCAAAACAGTCTCCAGACTGTTAACTAAATTGAGATTGCTCTTCTTTGCCAAAAAAGTAAAACTCTAGCAAGTCGCAACTTGTGATGCTATGTTACTTGTAGCAGTTATACTTTGCTTTTTATTTTTTCAAGTATATTACTAAATAAATCCAGAGATGTACATCTGGGGTTTATAATAAATTAAATGTCACTCCTGGGATCCATATTGCAACACTTCCTTTGCCAAGCTAGTCCTGGGACGCTTCCTTTATAACTGTCACCCAAGGATGAGCATATCCGGAGACAGTGAGAAGGGCACATTTCCAGCTTTGGCCGACTCATTGATTTCTCAGCAAGAGAAACAGTGCCTTCAGCAATAGCCAAGGAGGTCCCACATTGTGAGAAGACAGTATTCACAGTTTTCTAAAGCACCCGCCTGCCTCTCTGCTTTCCGTTTTGTGGATTATTTCCTTTTTTAAAATTCATCTAGTGTTACAGAAAAATTACAAAGCAAGCCCTAGATCATAGACAACACACATTCTTGTCATCAATTAATTTGTATTACATTTAATATGTATATGGCTATTCAATATTTATCTTTACTAAAATGGTTTAGGAGAAAACACCTAGCTAAAGAAAAACTTTCAGACCTGAAAGTTATTATATGCACACAAACATGGCATGCACACATATACATATTAAGCTAGAAAACGACTTGGTTTTTTTTTTTTTTCAGGTCTCAGGGTTTGAACTTAGGGCTTGAGCACTGTCCCTGAGCCTCTTTGTACTAGTGTTCAAACACTTGAGCTACAGCACCACCTCTAGCTTTTTCTGAGTAATTCGAGATTAGAATCTCATGGATTTTTTCTTGCGCTGACTGGCTTCAAACTGAGATGCTCAGATTAGCTAGGTTACAGGCATGAACTACCAACACCTGGTGGAAAGTGTTTAAAATCAATGACAAATATGGCTTCCTTTACCATCTTCTTACTAATTTTAATAAGGAACGTGTGCATAATAAAGGTAAACCAGTGTATCTCATTGATTTTTGTATCCTCAACAAACACTAACACATGCCTGTGAATCTATCTATCTACAGATTTATGTACTTTAGTATATCTGGAATTATTTTGGTGGCCAATTTTGAAAGAATTTATTTTTCTCCTTAGTTATCTATAAATAATGATGCAATCTGCTATGGTGTAATCTATATTATTGGCAGAATTCTTCATGCGTATGCATTGAGCATCACTAAAAATACATTTTCTATTTGGAAAAATAACATTTACTTCTCCTAGGATATAATTTATAAGTATAAACAAATACAAAGAAGAATGCAAAGGTTTCTAATGTAGAAAACATGGGCCCACAGATATTTTAAAATTTTAAGTATCAGATCAAGTCAGATATATGGCCCTAATATTACTTCCTGTGATACGAAAATATCCTATAAACCATTGTATGTGTAAAATATACTTTTCATGAAAAAATTAGTGTTGCCTTAACAAGTAAATTTGAAAAACTTAGCATTTTTTTAACTCATCTTCATGTGCACAATACTCAAAACTGTCCCCACTTAAATCACAGTTGATTTTAATCATTTGAAATCATATTTTGAATAATAAAACTTCATGTTAACTTTAGTTTTATTAATTGTGGCCATTGATATCCTAAACTACAGAAGAAAAAAATGGAAACACTACCGCTTTCACAACTAACATATAAAACACCAATCAAGATAGCTGGTAAATTTTAACAAGTAAAGATCCAGTAAACTAGCACTTTTTTTTAGTTACATTGTCTAAAACTTCTAACCAATGATGGAAATGATGCCTCCAAATGGAACTATTCTAGTCATTATGTATGTGCTATTGGTGTCCATGAATATTTTTACTATTTTTACTTTGTTTTTTGAAATAATAGTTAATATCCTCTACACACGATGTACACAACATGTAGGAATCCAGAGCAAAATTTCCCTCTTTCTCTTGTTCCCCTCCTAATGTTCAATTCCCAGTCAATTATCCTGTTCCTTGACAGTTTATGAAGCAAGTTTTTAGTGAAATGTCCAACAAAATGCTAATGCTTCTTTAAGGCCATCATTTCAAGCTGTGGTCCTTAGAGTCAGATTCCTAAGAGATGTTTCAGGAACCTTGATGGAGAGAGAAGGAACACCTATATACATACAATTCAAATACAACATGTATTCAGGGAAACAGCCTAGGCAAATCCTTTTCTTTGTTCAAGAGGTAAATGGAGCAATATTGCTGAAGACTTGTGCTTCAGGTGTTCCTTATAGTCTGCATAGGATCTTTAGTAGAAGCCTGTTAAGTCATGAGATTAGGAGTGGTAGATTAGTGGAATTTACTAGGTAGGATAATAGGAGAAATGAAGGTTTACTAGGATGCAGGTAGAAGGGAGACATGGCAGGCAATGAGACAGAGGCCCACAGTGCTTCTATTGCTGTGGCTATTCGTGCTGCACTAGTAGGGTTATAAAGATATCCTATGTTATTTGTTCTGTCAGATGGATTGGGGATGGAGTGGCCTTGGGGACAGAGTGGGATCTAACTGAATATCAGGATAAAACTGTGAGGAAGCCAGCTCGGAAGCCATGTTGTAACATCATAAGTCATTTTTTGCCTTGGCGGTAAGAGGAAACAAATCTAGTTAGAAGGCTAATAAATAAGGTCCATTAGCAAATTAGAGTAAAATAGACACTAGAGATGGCAGGAAGAGAGAATATAGGAGAGCAAAGATGAGATGTTTGCCCATGAGTGTGGCACTTGGGCAGCTCATTCTCTAAGTGGAGCTGCTCACTGGATCAATTCATGAATATTCAGTTTGAATTTGTCTGATTTATTAACCCAAAAGCAGAAGTCTTCCCCAAGCATGTAACAGATCACTCTTTGGGTGAACCCATTTGTTTTTGCACTAGGATAGAATGTCTAAAGCACTGGCTATTTTCAGTGACAGATTGTTGTAAATCACAGAAGAAGAGACAATTGTCCTAATAGTGTTTGACATTAATTCTATTAGCATCTCATTTTTTACCTTTAATTTTTATTAATTAAGATGTTCTCATTCTTGCTTTTAGTTAGTATGGCTAGGGGTTTAATTAATCTTACAATTAGTTAATCTTTTAATTTTAGTCTTTGCATTGTTGATATTTTATATTATTCTTTTAGTCTCTTTTATATTAATTTCTTTCTGTTTACCTGTTCTTGAGTTGTATTTTCTATTTCTAAAGCTTGGTGTGCATTGCTAAGCTACTTATTGGATATCTCTGGTTTTCTTTGTTTGAAGGAGGCAGTAAAACAATTCAAGCCTTTCTGCTTGCTAGACATTTGCTGTACTCAGCCACACCTTTAGCTCCTTCTTGCACTGGCTATTTTTGAGATAGGATCTTACCTCCAGCTTAGGTAATGCTGAACCATGATATGCTTATTTAGGCTATCTGTCATTGCTGAGATAACAGGCATTCACTACCATGCCCATCTTCTTTTTGTTGAGATGGAACCTTGTGGACTTCTCCACATGAATTGACAAGGAGTTATGACCTGCTCAATCTCAGCATCCACACAGATAGAACAATAGGCATATACCACTATACCAAGCAATTATTTGAAAGCTTTTGGTGTTCCTCTGATTTTTAGTTGGTTGGTTGCTTCTTTTGTTGGTTGTCAGACTTGAGCTCAGTCCATGAGCAATGACCTTGAGCTTTTCTTCTCAAGGTTAGCACTCTACCACTTGAGCCACTTTGTTTTCTGGTAGTTCATTGGAGATGAGAGTCTCACAGACTTTCCTGCCCAGGCTCGCTTTGAATTGCAATCCTCAGCTTTCAGCCTCCTGAGTAGCTAGGATTACAGGCTTGAGCCACCAGTGCCCAGCACAGCTCTCTCTTTTTTTTTTTGACACAAGCACTCTTATCAATATTTAAAATGCTTCCTATGTAAATATGCCAAAAGAGATGGAATAGAGTTTTAAACAATCAGCTAAACAACAATGAACACACACTCCCTGCTAACTGTAATGGGGTGAGGGAAAGACTCAAAAGTAGTGGTTGTGATATTGAATGCCATGTGGGAGGGTTGAAGCAATGAAAATTCAAAAACATCCCAAAAGTAGCTTATGATAAGTAATGTTGCTTAAAGAATATGTTCAGGCAGAGGATTGATGTTGGAGAGCCACATCAGACTCTAGAGGGGTAGGCTCCACGTATCCCCACTATTCATAGCTTAAACCATGGAAGGGTAGATGGCAGTGTGAATTTCCAGTATTCTATTTGGGAAACACTTCATACTGAGGCAGAAAAAGGCATGACCAGCTTATATAGCAGTATCCCATAGCTTGTTAATGCAGTTTATAAGTAAAGTCTTTGATATTTTACTTGAAAAAAACCCAAAAACATCCCAAAGAAGCCATTTTGTTCTTCTGTTATAATTGTAATAATTCCTACTTCAAATGAATATACATGGATATATCTTTTATACACTTCATATGGGTGTGATTAAAATATATCATAACAGAAAAAAAAATACCAAAGGAACTTGGCCTCATTTCCAGTTTTTCTAGCAGTTAGATTCTGCTTAACACGGTGACCCAAGGCTAGTCTTAAAATACAACCAGCAGCTGTTATAATCACTTTAAAAGAAGCTTTTTAGAAAACACCCACTAACACACAGTATTTAGTGACTTTGTGTTTAGAGGCAAATTACCATTATTAGGACCAACTTTTTTTTTAAACATGAGGTATACTATGTTGGTTTAACTCCCTGCCCCAGTCTCTTCAGAAGGAATATTACTTAAAATAAATAATAAATTTGCTAACTACTGTTCTTGTCTGGATGGGAGTTAAGCAGTGAAGTGTTTGGAATTGAAAACAATGCTCATAATTGTTTTTGCAAGAGGACTGGGCTAAGTAATTTATACTCTCCACATGGGTCATCTATACGAAAGTGTCACTTTGCGGCTCAGAGTGTAAGCTCCAAGCCATTCCATTCAAGTTTTATTTTTTTAATTTCTCTTTGCAAAATGAAAAGGTATTTTAAAATGCTATGCCTTTCCACCTTTCCTTGTGTTCATATTTCTTGGGCATTTTAAAAGTTCACACAGGTGGTTGCATAGAGGGAACTTGCCTAGTTACTTACAGTGCTTGTTTTTGAAAAGAAATCAACCAGTATTTTGAAAAAAAACAAAACAACAACAATAGAAGAGAGAGCAAGGATGTAAGAAGGAAAGGAAGAAGGCTAAAGGAAAAGAAAGGAAAGAAATAGTTAGCAATGATGACAGAATAGGAGAGAGGAGGGAAATGAGCCATATTTAAAATATCAAGTAGACAGAAGAAAAAGAGAAAAAGATTAGTTTAGTAACTGGTTTTGGAATTTTGCCACTAATGTCTTCAAATATCGTTTAGTAATACTAATGCACTTTGAAGTGTGCAAATTGTAAGAGGAGCAAATGACACATCCAAGTTATAGAAGTAAATTGATGGATGGAAAGGCTGCCTGTAGAAGCTTTGGATTCTGCTGGATTTGGCAGCTATTTTTCCCCTTTGTCCTTCATGATCTCTCCCTGGTGACAGTAATGCTTCAGCAATACTTACTGATATCTAGCTGTGCAAGGCAAGAGCAAGACCAGTGATACAGTAGAGAACACATATTCATAAAAATATTTTGAAAAATTTAAGCAGTCCAGGGAAGAAAAACAAGATTAAAGACAAAGTAAATAACAACAACAACAGCAAATGATCAAATGAAGCCATGTGGTAAATTGGAGCTTTTGTCATATTTGAGTCCACACAGGTGCATTGAGGATAATGCTGTGCCAGGCAAAGAAGAATGCTCAATGACTTCTAGCCAACCAGAGCAAGGCTGCTACAGGCTCTGAGCACAGACAGATGGATAGCCCTGGCTGTCTCTTCTTTCTATTCTTCTTACTCATAAAATGCATGCTTGAGGATACCATTGTAAATCCCAGCTGCTATTTCCAGGGAGCCCCGTGTTATCTATAGCATTACAAGGAGAATATTGACTCTTGTGTGAAGATTTACCAGACTGCATTGGCAGCCTTTCAGGATACCACCTGGGAAAGAATGTATCCTAGATTTCAAGGAATAAACTTACTGACCAAATTGAGATGTTCATTTAATATAGGATAGTAAATAAGTCTTAAAATATGTCAGGAAGGAAGAGAAACAAAGGTAAAGAATGCAAGTAGACATGGTGCTGATGGCTCACAACTATAATCCTAGCTACTTAAGAGGCTGAGATCTGAGAATTGAGGTTCAAAGCCAGCCTGTGCAGGAATGTCTGTGAGACTCATCTTCAATTAATCACCAAAAAGATGGAAGTGGAGCTGTGGCTCAAGTAGTAGAGTGTCAGACTTGAGTGTAAAAGCTAAGCCTTAAATTCAGGGCCCAGTACCAGCACCAAAGAAGAAGGAAGGAAAGAAGGAATGAAGGAAGGAAAGAAGGAAGGAAGGAAGGAAGGAAGGAAGGAAGGAAGGAAGGAAGGAAGGAAGGAAGGAAAGAACAAGAACAAGGAGGAAGAGGAGGAAGAGGAGGAGGAGGAGGAGAAGAAGAAGAAGACAAAGAAGAAGAAGAAGAAGAAGAAGAAGAAGAAGAAGAAGAAGAAGAAGAAGAAGATAAAGGAGGAGGAGGAGGAAGAAGAGGAGAGGAAAATGAGGAAGAAGAAGGAGAAGAAGAAAATTAATAGTATGTATGAGTAGTATAACATCATAAGATAGAGTTCAAGGAGAAAAAGAAGACTGTATATTCTTAGAAACTGAATCCTCAGATGCAATCTATCAGAGAGGCATAATTGAGTCTGCCGAGGTGGGCTATGGTTCATCATTTATCTTGATAAATAGCTATAGTTATGTTTATAATTTTTGGGAAGTCACAGGGTAGCCTACCGGTTGGCCAGTTTAAGAACTAATGAATATTGAGTACTTCCATAAACTTCACAAATATGCTGCTTATTAAGAGTCTCTCATGCTCCAGGAAGATTTAGTGTATTACAAAGAGCTACTTGATGTTTATCGATATATTTAAGACACACCTGATTTACTTAAGTTAACTCTGTCACATTGTTTATTGATTTATGCCTCAAAGTTAACATATCCCATGAGCTCTCTGTGTCTGAGCTACTGGGTTTGGTATTAGTTCTTATTTAGCACCATTATTTGTGATAATAAGAGAAATGCACCTTAAATGAAGAATAAGATGGGGCTAGTTTAAGAAAAGAACAACTTGGAAACCATGAGCAATGGTCAGTGATCACTGAGAGTAACTTGAGCAATTTGTAGTGAAAGTATGGAAATGAAAAGGAAAACAGATTGTTAGCCAGGCCTGCCTCCTACGTTTGCTGACGTGTAGATTCCCTTTCCTTTTAGAAGCAGGAATGCACTGCAAACAGGTGTATCTGCTGCTCTGTTTCTACCTGACTCCAAAATGTACTCTGAAAGTCACAGGGAATGAGAAATACCTTCTGTTTTTTTAAGTGTATTTGTAACCTGTCCTGTCATTATTGTCACTTCTAGAAACCTACTCTATAGTGATAGATGGGGAAGAAAGGTTTATTTTTTCTTCAGAATAAATCGACCCACGGGTCTCAGAGTCACAATTGCTAAAAGGAAGATGAACAATTGTTAGTTTTTGTTTATTTAAATTATGAGAATCCGAATGCCTTAATAAAATGTTTTACATTCTAATTTAAGATATATAAAGAAATACTAAAGTCAGGTAAACTTCTAAAGTATTTGAAACTTCTTGGATGCTCTCTCTTTTTTTCTCTCTTTCTTTCTTTTTGAAACAATGTACATGTTTCTGTCATTTCCTATTGTCTTCACTTTCATCCCCCATCATTTCCAGCCAAGCCATCTTCCCGCACACATACTCTCTCTCTCTTCCAGCAAGATACTCCACTCTGTTTCTGCCAAATAAATGTTTCATTAAGAAGCAGAATAGATGTAACAGACTCTGTTTGCACATAGAATGAGTTTACTTTACAAAAAAAAGTGTATTAGTCAAAACGTAACACTAAAGAGTCCAGCTACTTCACAAAATCACATTTTAACTTAACCTGAGATTGAATTCTCCACCTGGCATAATGTAGGAAGAAACTTCAGATAGAAAAATAATGTTTTAATTCTTTTAATCTTTGGATTTTGGTTTGCATTGCTCTCTATTTTCATTATGGATTGCTTCACACACAGAAGTCCCTGGGATCCTAAGTGGTCCTTGAACTATGATGCATTTATGATGTTTCTGTAACTTTGCTTCTAGTACAGAATCTCCCATATTATCTCTTTCTAACAAAGAGCTGAAACTAGTTAGAATTACAAACTGACTGAGAAAGGTTTTAATCATAAATAAGACTTGCAGAGCATTTACATCTTAGTGATAACTACGATTGATCACACAGTTACTATATGAGACAGATAATGCTACATGATATAGTACTATTGGATTAATACAAAAGCATAAACCTAAGATTGGAAAGCACATGTTACTCATCTATAGTATCCAGCCTAAATCAAGATGGAAGCTCAGATTTGCTGAGTTCACAGGTGATTTTTAATTTTTCCTTCCATTGGATTGTTTATTTGTTTTGTTTTTGTTGCCAGTCCTGGGGCGTGGACTCAGAGCCTGAGAGCTGTCCCTGGCTTCTTTTTGCTCAAGGCTAGCACTCTGCCAATTGAGCCACAGCTCCACTTCTGGCTTTTTCTATATATGTGGTGCTGAGGAATCGAACCCAGGGCTTTATGTACATAAGGTGAGCACTTTAACACTAGGCCATATTCCCAGCCTCTCCTTCTATTGGATTGTACTGCATCACTAGACAAGGGTATTTGGGGAAAGTTTTGGAATAGAACATGGAATAATGATTTTACAATTACTTTATATTTGTTTTATAATTTAATAATTTAAAGAATTATTTTAACATTCTAGATAACCCTCACAAAAATTCATTTTGGACATGGAGCTCTCCTAATTAAGAGAATGTGGCAAAAATAACAAATGCTTAAGCAAAGGTTACTGCAGCAGAATAAGGAATTAAGGAGAATGGAGTTAAACCAATTGAAGGCCAAACGCCCAGAACATTTTGTTTTCTTTTTATACCTGAACCTAACTAGCACTGAACTTGTCCACAAGTGTTAAATATTTGTACATTGAACTAAGAGGTAACAGTGGATTTGCTGGTGGTAACCCAGTGAAAAGCAGCAGGCACTCCAATCCACAGTACATAAATCATCCATCCTCCTTCAGAAGGTCAACCTAATAGTAAAAAGGGTAAAAGTCAGTTCACTTCAGCAAACAAAATATTAGAAACGAAGATAAAATACCTAGTTCTTGTAGGCGTTCACACACTTAGAACCAAATTATTCAGTGTTTCAAACAGAAAGAATAAAAATACCATCTTTTTGAGCAGCAATATTTGTGATGCTAATCATCCAATCAAAACTAAAAATTAGATGGTCATTAAGGTAGATACCGAGAAGATCTCAAGAGCTCAAAATGGTAAGAATATTCAATTGCAAACATCACAGAAGTAATACTTGCTAACTTCAAGTTCAAAATATGCTAACTTTACAGAAAATGAGAACTACTATAATTATTGGAAAAGAACCCATTAAATAATTTTTTTCTCTTAAACTTTTTAACCAGTTGTTAAATGTAACTAAAATATAAAATGCATGGATACTTGTAGGGGATGGCTATGCCTTTAAGACCTGGGACGGCTGGCTGCTAGCCTGTCCCACCTCCTTCTGGGTCTGAAACCAGAAGAGGCAGCCAAACCTGCCCCCACCTCTCAGCTGCGAGGACATGTGTCATAATGATGCCAGGTCGAGCCAAGAGGCCGGGCCTCTGCGGGAAGTTCCATGACATCACTGTGATGGACATGCTCATTAACCAATCATTAGCACCTGGTCAGTCCCTCTCCTTTGCGTGTCATTACTGCTATAAGTCTGTTAGCCCCTCCCCTTGAATAAACAGAACGCTCCTTGAAGCTTCTCTGAGAGCCCATGCGTGCCTTGCTTCCTAGGCGAGTATAGGGAGGGCATTCTTGCAACCACACGCTGACCGAGGCTGCCCGTGGCCCTCGCTCCTGCAGTACTTCCTACTGGCCAGAGGATATGCATTGAGAGCGATAAGGGACCACACGGAGGGGGCAAATAGGCCCAGGATCTCTACACGGAAGGAGGTGTAGATTTAGCCCGGCAGATACGTGTTTTTGTTATTAAGGAAATGCCAAACAGGAACACTCCTTTTATTTGTAGACAATAAGGTTTCCTAATATCATATTTAAAATGTGTATCAAATTATCCTTTCAATGACTGGAACAATAAGATCACCATTTGTAATCTTACTTTTACAAAGTTATGACTAAAGGGAGTAGAGCACATGTCTGTTCTTCCCAATACACATGGACTACCATAAATGATGAGATAGAAAATCAGTTGATATAAGTTTATGTTCCCTGTGTTAAAAGAATATTGACAAGGTCTCAGCCTACCTATGAGGCAAGGCGAAAGACACGAAAGAACTTAATAAACTTGTAGTTTGAATATTAATGATATTTCTCCAAATACTGTAATTATTTGTGCTAAGTGTTGTCTCCTTCCACCACGAGGACTATGGCTTTATTTTTCCGTACTACATGACTACCTCCACAATGTCAGGAGATATCACTATGCGTGTATTTATCTACATATGATTATGGTGAAGGGAAAGGTTTGGAGTGGCTAGACACCAGGCTCTAAGGAATACAGTTAATTTTTAAAATATTTTATTGTCTTTAGTTGTACAGATGAGCTCCCAATCGACAAAGCACTTTATGAACACAATGTGTCTTGATCTATGTCACTTTTTTCAACATTCTCACCAACTCCTCCCAACTCACTCTCTTCCACACTTTTCTTAACTGTGTATGATTATTTATTGAAATAGGATTTATTTATGTATTTATTTGCCAATACTGGGGCTTGAACTCAGGGCCTGAGCACTGTCCCTGGCTTTTTGCTCAAAGATAGCACTCTACCACTTGAGCCACAGTGCCACTTCCGGCTCTTTTCTATGTATGTGGTGCTGAGAAATCAAACCCAGGGCTTCATGTATATGAGGCGAGCAGTTTACCACTAGGCCACATTCCCAGCCCCTGAAATGGGATTTTTTTTGCATTTAAAAAAGCAGTGTATGCATGCATCTTGATCTGTGTCAGCCCTTCAACAACACAATTATTAAAAGACATTATGAATTGTTTTGAAAGGATAGACTATGCCCAGATTGTGAAAGGGCTGAATGTTTACTTGGGAATTTGTTTCATGCTCATTCTGTAAATAGTGTGGAAAGACAAAACAATAAACTTTTATGACAGAGACCCCAACAAGGACTACTACAGAGAATACATCAACCTAGAAGGGGGCTTTGACGGTGTGAGAGATAGGTAGCTGAATATGTAACATGGATGGTGACAAAAGCTCTATTTACTGACTTTTTAAATGAAATTGTTGTTTCAAACCATATCGCCAATTTATTGATAGGCAAAAAGAAAGAAAGAAAAAAATGGCAAGTTTCCATGATTCCCATGGATTTTTAGCACATCTGTTTGGTGTGAGTGGGCTATGAGCACCTGGCTCTGTATCTCTTCTCAGTCCATTTTTAATTTTTTGTTGATGTAATTTCTATCAGTCATTGTAGGACTGATAATTAATCCTAAAATTAATGTCATGAAACCAGGGCCTTAGTTGAGGATATTCCTATTTATAATCGCAGGTAAACAAAACAAGAGTTAGTATAACATTGGTATACTGTTTTGTTGTCTTTAAATATTATATTACAATACTATGCATTCATTAAGATGCTCCATTTAAATAGTAACATTTAAGTTTTCTCCACAGACAAGTCATTGTCAGAAAAAGGAAGAAACTATTAAGGAATAAGAAAGCTGGCTGTGCTCCAGTGTCTCATGCCTGTAATCTTTCCTGCTTAGGAGGCTGAGATCTAGGGATTTGGGTTCAAAGCCAGCCTGGACAGGAAAGTCCATGAGACTTCAATAAACTACTCAGAAAAAGCTTGAAGTGACACTGTGTCTCAAGTGGTAGAGTGATAACCTTGAGCAAAAGGAGCTCAGGGACAGAGCCTAGATCCAGAGTTCAAGCTCCAGGAGTGGCAAAAAAAAAAGCTACTGGACTTATTGTTTATTATTTTAGAGACAAAATTTCACACCTTCAGTTTGAACAAGAAGGAGTGGTGGGAGGTACAGTTCTGAAAGTGCTATTTATCACAGTTCATTCTAATTCTGACTGGACATATTCTTCCAGATCCCTAACCAATTTATTTGTGGGTTTATTTGTGTTTTAGGGAAGAAAATGTAGAGAACTTGTAGGAAATTGCACGGTTAACGACTATATAAATACATCTCCAGGGAATAAAATGTTATTTTCTAGAGAAAGCTCTTCGACTTTGGAGGGCTCTTTTGGTGCTTACACATTTAGAAAGAAGAAAAGTGGAAGAGAAAGCACATTGTAAGAGTTCCATGAAATTGTACCAGTGCCAGAAAGGCTCATAAAAAAAATTCTGAGCCTTGAAATATATTCGAAGAACAATAAAAGGAATGCTTTTGCTAGGTTCAAAACAGGAAGAAGAACAGGGAAGAGAGAGTTCCATTCCCTAGAACAGATGGCATAATGCTAACAGAACAACTTCACTGCTGTTTAGCTCTGTCCTATTCATAAAGGAAATTTGTCTCCTTGAAATTGTTGGAGGAAGATAAATGACAGGTGAAATCTTAGTTTAGGTGAGAAAGTTGTGAGATCATGGATAGTTCTGGTCCTCCTAGGTTGGCAGATCTCCAAGCCTGAGCAGATTCCAGAATACAGAAAATCCTCCTGTCTACAGGCAAGTTTCAGCAGCCATTGCAAACGGCAGGATAATGAGATTGGTGGCTAGGATCTCGTGAAACAATTCACTTTCCAATGACAAGTGTCAAAGGTATGTCTGTGATCATAATTATTCCATAATCAGGCACATAGAGAGTGAAACAAAGACTAAATGCTAGTAGGAATTCGTTAAGAGCAATCTATGGCGGCAGGCACTGGTGGATCACACGTGGTTTGAGGCCAGGTGAGGCATATATGTGAGATCCATTCTTAATTAACAGCTGGTTGTGGTGAGGTAAGCTTCCTATCCCAGCTATGTGAAAGGCTGAGGTCAGAACAATCATGGTTCCAGGCCAGCTGGAGCAGAAAAAGACCATGAGTGTTCATCTCAGTGGGAGAAGTGAGACATGTTAACGCAAACCTGTCATCCCTGCTATGATGGGAAGCAAAGAAAGGAGGATCGTGGCCTGGCACATTTGAACAGAAGTGAGATTTTATCTCAAAAATAACAAGTACAGTTGGGCTCCCATGGCTTAAACCTGTAATCCTAGCTACTCAGGAGGAGCCTGAGTTCTAAGGATCAAGAATTGAAGCCAGACTGAACAGGAAAATCTATGATACTCTTATCTCCCAATAACCACCACAAAAGCTGAAGGTGGAACTATGGCTCGAGTAGTAGAATGTTAACCTTGGGCAAAGAAGCTCAAAGATAGTGCAAAGGTTGTGAGTTCAAGCCCCAGGACTGGCAATAAATAAATAAATGGTGCAAAAAAGAGCCAGAGAAGGGTTCAGTAGAATAAGAAAAGCACCCACCTCACTAAAATGAAGCAGAATTTAAGCCTAATAGTAATAAAAATCCTAAAATAATAGATATTGTTATTTTATCTAAGTTTATGAGACATATGCTTAATTTTATAGTTATCAATAGTTCGATCCTTTTTTTATCACTGCATACTATTTTGATATAAGCAATCACATCACCGCTAAACATTTTCCAAGCGCAAAGAAGCAGTACTATATTCACATTAACAATATTTGAGAGTTCCAGGAGCCTTACATTCTTTCCATTTTAATTTTATAGTTTTTTTTGTGTGTGTGTGCATGCATGTGCATGTGTGTGTATATGTGTGTCTCATGCGTGTAGAATGGGTTTAAAAATCATTCTTAAATGGCCTTAAAACAGTATTGACAGGAGTGACAGAAAAGACAGTGAATTACTCTTATTCTAATAATTACACTTTAGGAATACAATCAACATGTTCCTTTTCATTCTTTCTCTTTATCTAGTTAGTGAACAGATTGAAAAGTTAACTAGGTCTCTTTTTTCCTCTTTTATTATTTTGAGATGATCTAATAATACATCAAACTTACATTTCTTTTTAGAAAGATTAAATGGAAAATATCCATGTGAGTCTTAACTGGTGCTGACTACATAGCAAAAACTCACACATCTTAAAGTCATTTCAGTTGTTCTTCATAATCTTGGAGCCAATGACTGAGAAACTTAATATTTTTAGTACATAGACAAAAGAAGAAAATTCAGAAGATAAAGAACTGGACCACAACAGTGTCTTCCAGATGAACTATATATTCTATAGAATCTAAGAATCCAATTTAAAACTTAAAAAATATGTAAAGAGAGTGGCTACTATAATGTCTCCCAAAGACCCATGTGTTAAAGGCTTGGCTCCAAAGGTGAAGGAATTAGGAAGTGGTGGTACCTCTAAGTGGTGTGATCTATAGTGGGGATTTTATGTTGTTGGGAACATGCTCTCCAAGGGGATTGTGGGACTCCAACTGCCTTCCTGTCACTTTTTTTTTACACCACGAGGACAGTAGTTTTCAATCTACCACATGCTACTGCCATGATGTGCTACCTTCCACAGGTTCAAAATCAATAGGACCAATCAATCATGGACTCAATTCTCCAAAATTAGGTACTAACACAATCAATTTTGTCTTTATAAATTATTTCTGTTATTTGTTACTGTGGCAGAAACCTGACTAACCCATGCTCTTACCACAATAATGCGAGGTGATCCTCTTCTTAAAATTACCTAGACTCAACCATTCCATACCATATGTACTTAAAAAACATCACCTTCTATACAATTTTTTAAAGATGCAGTTATTTGTCAATTAAAATATTTTAGGTAAATATTTGTTAAAAAAGCAGGAGCCAAACATAATATAAAGTATGATGGATGTAGAAATATATGGAAAGTACATTTGAGTCTAATAACAGTCTTAGAGACCCACTTAATAGATATTGTTCTAGATTAGGGTAGATTCTTCAGTAATAGTCAGGAAGTGTTTTCCTGGAGACTTGTATCTTATGCTTCCAGAGTTCCAGATTTTGCTCTTGCATGACTATTAACAAAAAACAAGCCCACCGAGTCATAAAATCTAATTGAATCATGAAAATATTTGGCATCAGGACTTAAATGCAAAGTATTTGAAAAAGAATGAAATAAGTGCCATGATCTAATAAGGATAAACAAATGTTGTACTGGGTGCTAGTGGCTCATACCTATAATGTTAGCAACTTGGGAAGCTGTTATGTGAAGATCATGGTTAAAAGCCAGATCCTACAGAGAAGTCCATAAAACTGTTATCTCAAACTAACAAGCAAAGAAATGAAAGTGGCTCAACTAGTAGAGCACCAAACTTGAATGAAAAAGCCAAGCAAGTGTGTGAGACTCTGAGTTGAAGCCCCATTACCACCAGCCCACAACAACCACTACAAAATACCTACATACAAAGCAAAGGGTTTTTTTTTTTATAAGCTAAGCAAACAAAAAACAACTGATTCATGATTCTGAAGCATGATTCTGCTTCATTTAAAAAATAAACAAAGTTTTTTTTGCATTTAGTATTATGAAAGCTAACACCACAAATGAATAAAATTTTCTTTTCTTATAAAATTATAATATTCCTATCAAAACAGTATCATGTTTATTTTCGGTAATCATGTTCTGTGGAGGAATTGAACACAAAATAGGTACATTTGGAAAAGTTTGAATACCATGCAGACTTCCTTTTGGCTGACAAATAGTTGTTAAGATGAATAGGAGATGTTGGCACTATGATGTCCAGTTTCATCAGAATACAAAAACAAAAGAGGAAACACAAGCAACGGAAATTATGGCTTTTAAGCAACTGTTATGTAAAAGAGATGTTTTATTCCTCTGGACTAACACATATGCCTCAATTCAAAGTAAGTATAGTTGAGCTCAGTGAGTCTCTGAACTGCCTTTTACTTGTGCTCCCTGAGTCTCATTTATATTTCCATTGTAGTCCTTGTCAAACAGCTTCTTGTAGACTTTTCTTTCCTGGAGATCCCAGAGCAAAGAGACAGCATTCTGCTTCCTGTTGATCATTCCCAATTGCTTCAGGGCCAGGTACACATGTGTGAGCAATGCTTGTTCTATTGAGAAGAGTGTATTATTTGATAAATAAAAACACAGTAAAACAGGACTAATACATTTTTCTTTTTTTATAATAATAATTACTTGAGATAGCATTTTCCCAGTCATTGCTGACCAGTACACAATATGGAAGACACATAATATAGATAACTTTTAATATTTTTGTATGTGCTACCTACGAGTTAATTCTTGAATGCCTCTAAAGCCAAATGTCTACGATAATTCCAGGGAAATGATGATTCAAATGTGGTCATGCTATTTGATTATGAATTCTCATATGTGCTTAAAAATTTCAAGTATTCACTAGGATTACAGAAAGCCAGAAAAACAAAACCACTAAGAATATCAGCACTGCCTTGTGTAGGAAGGCCAAAAATCTCTGACTAACTTGGCCATGAAGTGTTTAATATCCTGGAAGTGATATTAGGTTTTGTTGGGGTGTGAGTCACTCATTTTGTTTTTCTAGAATGTCAATTTCTGCTATTTTTCTGAAAACCATATGTCATTATAAAAGAATCATACATCAAATTTTAGGATCTTTCAGTACCAAATATGATTTTTTTAAATATTTAAAACCATCACATTCATTTCTATTGTTTAAAATACTTTGTATATATGCACAATGGAATTCACCCATCCATCAGAAAGAAGGATATTGTACCATTTTCAAACAAATGGAAAGACTTGGGAAAAAATTGTATTCAGTGACATAAGTCAGGCCCAGAGAGACAAAGAATACATGCTTTCCCTTATATGTGGAAGCTAAATTTGTCCTACAAACTCATAACTAATATGTTGGGTAGTATGCTAGTGTGTACAAATGTATTAACTGAAATAGATTCAAGGGAGAGCTCAAATTGTGTAGTTCCTTAGAAAGGCAAACTCAAAGTTCAGTAATATAGAACACCAGGAAGATGGTACTGGAAACAGATGGAGTAGAGTCAAGGGGAAAAGGGTAGACAAATGAAAAGGAGAACAGAGGAAAAATGAAGTCAAGAGGCTAATATACATCTCATGAAATACAGAAAAATGAGGGACGGGGTGGGGAGGGAAGGGATGGATGGGAATATTGAAAGGTGTGACATTGAAAGGTGTGATCAAAATATATTGTGTTAATAAACTGCTTTTTTAAATGGCAACTCCTTTGTACAGATACTTAAAATAATAATAGTGGTAATAAATGAATAGAGGTAGTAAATGAGGCTCAAGAGATCCCCATTTAAAACTCACATATAAAAATTTTTCTTTAGTAACATGTATGCCATTTGTTTAGATTTGACAGAACATAATGATTCAAAACAAAAGAAATATTACATTTTACATTTTAATTCTAGTTGCCATATTTTTACTCCTTTGGTTTTAAAATATTGTATAAATGACTTCTATATATTGAAAATTTTCTATTAAGTTTCACTCATATCATTTTATATTATTTGTATGGTACTTCTATATTATATTATAAAATGCAGTTTCTTTTTTTGATTCCTTTAAAGATTTTGTTGTTGTTTAAACTTTCTTTAGGTCACTTATGCTGAATTCTCAACAAAAGACCTTATTGATAAATTTAAAAACTCTATTCTTCATTTTTATGCTCACATAAGGCATAAGACCCACAAAATGAGTTCTAAAATATGAATTACCTATATTTTTATAAAGACACTATGTTTGATTAATCAAATGCAGTTCATTTTAAGGTTAATCAACAATAGTTATTCATTAATATTGGTTTACAGTAATTTAAAAATTATTAAAAAGAAATAAAATGACCAAATGCATTATAAGGTCAAAAATTCAAAAGTGCATCAGAGATAAAAGAAAGCTGGATCATATAATTAAAAAGCATATGTTATTCAAGTAGAACATTAGTATCACTTGCAAGTATTTCAGGAGCAAGAAGAATATGGGGTCCAGAATGTCTAGCCAGAAGCAGATGGGAAATTTACACCCACTTCAACTGGGGCATAACTTTTTCCTCCCTGTACATTTTGAAAAATATAATCCTCTACTCACTAATTTAAAGGTCTTCCTTGAAATGCTTCTTTATTCATTTTAATAATAGGTATTCTATTCAGGCGGACCCTCTAATACTAAGTTCCCCAGAATGTGTGGTCCTAAATCATAGAGTATATACATAATCATTATAATCAAAAGCTAAGAAGAACAGATGTCCCAAGTTTGGTGTAGGCATTCTAGTTTAGGCTCCTTTTCATTCTTAACTGTATCCAAAATGAGTAATACATATTTAGCTCACAGATAATCATTTTACTTCCAATTAGGCTGGCACCAATCTATTTTACAAGGCATAGAGAATTTTGCTCATCAAAGAGTAGTCCAACGACAAGCAGAATGGGTGTTCCATGATGGCTGATTAAAATTTCAGGCTTCGTGGAGACTTGTTGAGTTAGAAAGTGCAAATTGAATAAGATCTCAGGGTATTTCATACATTCAATAAAATTTAAGAACTACTATAGAATCAGGCTGACCTCATGATTGTTTCAAGATAGTTCTCTGAAAGTAGTATAAATATCTGTAAAAATGCTAAGGGAAACAAAGTTGACCAAGCAAAGAAAAAGTCTCATTGTGCCTGCTTTTATTTCCAATAAAATTACTGTCTTCTTGTGCAATTAAATTGTTAATTAGACTGGTAGAATTTATATAATAAAAATGGTCAAATTACCCAAAGCAATCTATAGATTCCATACAATGTTCATCGAAATTCCAATGACATTTATTTTTTTTTGCAGAAACAGAAAAATCAACCCTAAAATCCATATGGTACTGTAAAAGACCCAGAATAGCAAAAGCAATCCTGAACAAGAAGCTTTGCTGGAGAGATAATAGTGAACTTCAGCTTATACGACAGAGACATAATAAAAATATCATGGTACTGGCACAGGAAACAAAAACAGACATGAAGAGCAGTGAAACAGAATGGAATCCCCCATTTTAAAAGCACATACCTATAGCCATCTGAGCTTTGACAAAGGAACTGAAAGCATACACTGGAGAAAAGACAACCTTTTCAATAAATGCTGCTGGGAAGATGGAACCAGTCTATCTACATATAGAAGACTGAATCTGGACCCTTATTTCTCTCCCTGTAGATCAATACTAAAGATGAAAAGTTTTAATGATAGAACTGAAGCCTTTAGACTTCTACAGAAAACTCCAGAAGATAAAAATATAGGTTTGTATCAATATTCCTCAGAAAGTTATAATTAAAAAAAAACTTTGTAAGAATGGCATGAGTTGAAGGATAAAACAATATTTAAGGTCTGAAAAGTAATTAGAATATCAAATACTAACTGGTTCCACTGCCTCACACATGGAATCGTAGCCACACAGCAGGCTGAGCTTTGAGGATTCCAGCCCAAAAAGAAAACCCATAAGAATCTTACTGCCAATTAACCACTAAAAAATGGAGTTGTGGTAGAGTGCCAGCTTTGAGCAATAAAAAGCTAAGGATAGCACCCAGCCCCTGAGTTCAAGCCCTAGTACTGGCACATAAAACATATCAAATACTGATATATTCAAGAAATCAGTGTTTTCATGTGTGCCATTATTATGTTACAGGCACAACCTTTAAAGATACCTAAGTAACTCTCGGAGCATTTTCTCTCTCTCATCATTCAGCCCATGTAAAGAAGTTCCGCATTTTGGAAACAAATTTAGGGTGAAGTTCTAGATTCCTGAGTTAGCACTTGATGGGCTTCTGACCTGAAGAGCCAATCAAACTGTTTTTATCTGTACTGTGAGTCAGCTACATCCCATTATGGAAAGAAATGGTGTTTCAATAGTCAGTTAATTGTCATGCACAGGAACTGTGCTATCATGACCTGCACAAATCGTGGCTACTTTGAACTGTGACACTATGTGAGGAAAGTAAGAGTAAAATATGTGGCATTTGTTATATATAATGCACAGAATAAAATATAGCATAGAATAAAAGTAGCAAAGATATACAGCAGGACAGATGGCTGAGGACCCGTGTTATGTAGTTGTAAAAACATTTAAGAAAGGGCTGGGGATATAGCCTAGTGGCAAGAATGCCTGCCTTGGATACACGAGGCCCTAGGTTCGATTCCCCAGCACCACATATACAGAAAACGGCCAGAAGCGGCGCTGTGGCTCAAGTGGCAGAGTGCTAGCCTTGAGCGGGAAGAAGCCAGGGACAGTGCTCAGGCCCTGAGTCCAAGGCCCAGGACTGGCCAAAAAAAAAAAAGAAAAAAAAACATTTAATAAAACTCTCACCTACTACATTGTGAAATGCTTGTACTGTGCTAACTTGCCTATAGCTCTAAGGGGAAAATTGGAAAATAGTACCATCACTATATATTGGCAACTCTTAGCTGTTTGGGTTGAAGTGTTATAAGAACAAAAACGAAGAAATGTACTTGGTAAATAACTGAATGGTTCTAAATCTGAAGTAAAAGGGAATAGAAGTCTAGAATTGACAAATTTCAGAAAGATACATTTTTCTACCCCCCCCCATCCCTAAAAGATACAAGACAAAACTTAAAATGTCAAGATTAACAGCTAATTTCTCAGTTTACTCAGTTGTTGGTGGCTATTGCCTGTAATCCTAGCTAATGAGGAGGCCAAGACTGGAGGATTGCAGTTCAAAGCTGGCCTGGACAGAAAAGTCTGCAAAACTCCATTCTAAAGTAACCAACAAAAATCCAGGCTGGCAGTATGGCTCAGATGATAGGGCACTAGCCGAATAAGCATATGGCCTTGAGTTCAAACTCCAGTAGCTCAAGCAAAAAAACAAGCAAACAAAAATCCTCAATTGAATAGTTTCTTCAAGCACATGAATGTCAGAATCAGTTGATGACCTTCCTAGCAATGGATCTAGTTCACCTCACATTAGTCACTAAGTTTAGAGACTGAGTCTAAAAAAGATTCAAAACAAGACAGATAAACAATGCTTATTGTTTAATTGAATGATTATCATCTCGCCTCATCCAATAATGAATTCCCATCTGTTAGCATATAGAACTTGTCTTCGTTTCCATTTTCTTAGTTCTGACAGCTGCTGCTGCTAATTCATCCCTTCGGCTGACATTTTACTGGTTACCAAATTAGCTCGTGACAGATCGTGTCACCTCTCAGGAGCTCAGGTGGCAGGGAATGAGCCCATAAACCATCGCAAGTTGCAGAAGGCATGAGATTTAACCTTGATTCATACTTCTGTTTCCTATCACTCTTGTGAACATATCGGGCAAACTAAGCTGAGTCCATTAGCCAATCCAGGAGACTTATCTTAATTGTTTGGTAGAACAAAACTTTTCCCATCTCTCTACCCTGACTTTCACTCACAACCCACAATTCACAGTGGGCAATCAACTCAGGATCTGGTTATTTAGAATTTCTGATCCAATATGCCATTGTTGTTATTTTATACTATCATGGTGTACCATTTTATTCTTATACCCACTTGCTCTTTCTTTTCATATGTCCCACTATATATTTGAACAGGTACCTCAAAAAGAGAGAGTGGGTTCATTTCTTGAAAAACCTGGAAAAGTCAAGTGCTTTCTTGGGAGTACCCAATCCAGGGGAGGGAGAGAGAGAGCTGCCAAATTGATACTGAAGAAATTTGTAAATGTTCAGGCTGAATCGTGACAATTTCTCCTTTCCTACAATCTCCTTTCAAAACTACACCTTGAATATATGATGAATTCATTCAGGGAAGCTGGTTGTAGACTATGTTGGCTACTTACAAGGTGTGTGTATGTGTGCATTTGTCTTGTTCATGAGTCTTTTAAATCATTCCTATTTTAGTGATCATACAAAAAGAAGCAGAAAACACCACCATTAGGTTCCTGGGTCATACTTTGAAAACCCCTGATTTAATTCTTTTCATCATTTGATTTCTAGTAGGTTTACCAGTTATTTGGATTTTGCTGCTGGCAAAAGTATTTTACATTCTACTATTTCTACATCACACTGACATTGTGAGATTGCCACAAGCAGATTTCTAATTGGAGGCACCTGAGCACTTACACTAACAGGTTTTCCTTTTCTCACTATTAACCGATTTCTTAACTGTTCCTTTTCTCAATGATCCCTTAAAGAAACAGAACATATCCTATCCACCAGGATGGGATTACCCATAGTACTTTTAGTGCTTACCACAGTGTAGATTCCTATAGTCACTTAAGCAAATGAAAGACAATTGTCAGAGCCCAGGAAGAAATTTTGACTTGATTTCTTTCCTTGCTTTCTCTTTCTTTCCCTGCTTCCTTCCTTCCTTCCTTCCTTCCTTCCTTCCTTCCTTCCTTCCTTCCTCTCCATCCCCCTCTCTTTCTTTCTCTCACTCCATTTCTGTCTCTTTCTCTGTCTCTCAATGGAATGATGGAAACGCACACCACCAGTCCAATCTCTTTCACAGTGAAACTCTTGTTAACTTTTGTCCTGGGTTGTCACCTCCAACTCTCAGCCTCCTAACTGTGCCTCCTAAGTAACTAGAATTACAGATGTGAGCCATCATACCATGTAGGAATGGCTGACTTTCGACAGCACCCTAAGTGACTCTTACTCACTGCAAGCTTGGGAAGCATAGTATCCTCAAAATCACTCATGTCGCACCAACCTCACAAATACAAGGAATGACTTTCTCTGAGAGTTTCCCTGTAAAAGCTCCACTCCTGGGATTGCTTTCCTTCTGATATTTGCTATCATCCTCTCTAAAGTAATTCCTTCTGTATTATTAGGAAACAAGGTATAGATATTCTAAGTTACATCCCGTCTCTCTATTTGACTCTTTTGTATGTATATGGGATTGATTTTTTCCCTATTTTTCATTGTGAGGAGAGTTTTAGGCCCATGTGTACAAGTGAACCTTGTCACAAATTATTATGTAACTATGAACAGCTTCTCCCCAAGTATACAAGAAAATTTGCTTTAAAATAACAATGTAAAAGGAAATCTGCCTAATTCTGGCAAAATGATAGAATAGGCTGGCCAGAACACTCACCCACACAAACAATGAGATTCTGAAGTAATGAATGCATCATTTCCAATAGCTGTTCCAGATCACATCAAGGAAAGGAAAACTGTAAGGTTTAGAAATGAATAAATAGGCAAATGGTCATAGCAGGCCTATGGGATAACCAAGCCATACATACATACATAGGAGGTCCAATCAAAAAGGTATGTCATCTACTAGCTGGAAAAGGAAAGGCGACATCCTGGGGAAAAGGAGACCAACAAATTCCGCCAGTGTGCCAGTGACACAGCAGGCATGTGCCTCTCTCCAGTTCTAGGTGAAAATTATTTTTCTCTGTGGAAAAACATAAATTAATGTGGTATCCGAGCTATAACCTGAGGCCAACATTTACTGACAAATGGAAGGAAACTCAAACTGATAAATGAGCAAAAATGGATCAAGAGCTGGGTCTCACAGAAGCAGCTACCAAGGAATGGCCTCTGGCTGCCCAGGAATGCTCCAATGGAAGAAAGCATCCCTATCAGGAAGAACATGAGAACATTCAATAAAATTTTCAGAAGAAATGACCCATTGCAAACAAAGAATAAATATTTTTGGAACGAAACACCACACTTTCCCAATACTTTGACATGTTACAACGTTGAACATAGTTACCTCAAAAATGATAGAGAAACACAAGGTATAGATATCCTAAGCCAGTAATAAAGCCATTGGGGGCATGTACACAGACAGAAATGAGATATTCAGAAATTTTAAATTTATCTTTAAGTAGTTGTGAAAAGGGGTTTCAATGCAACATGTCAGTTTATGAGTAACCTTTCATTATTCTTCCCCATTTCTCCTTGGATTTTTTATTTATTTGGTGCTGGTCCAAGGACTTAAATGCAGGGACTGGATGTTATTTCTGAGCTTTCTTTACTCAAGGCTAGCTCTCTATCACTTGAATCACAGCCCCACTTCAGTTTGGGGGGGGAGGTCCTTAATTGGAGACACAGCTTCAGGATCTTTCTCGTCCAGTCTGTATTTGAATGTGATTCTCAGATCTTTGCCTCCTTAATAGTTAGGATTACAGGCCTGATCCACCAGTGCCTAATCCCCAAATATTATTTTAAAGTGAAATATGGAAGTGTTTGTAAAACATAAACTAGACACGTAAGAAGAATAAAAGGACAATGTATAACTTGTCAGAGAAAACGAGTGGACCAATGGAAAATATGCAATATTTGAAATGTTTCTCAGAACTGGAGAACCTTGTGGATTTTAACATTTGAAAGCTGTCCAGCTATAATCACATTATAATAAAACCACAGAGCACTAAGGACATAGAAACTCTGAAATCATCCAGAAGAAAGACAAGACTACCTATAACCTAGCAGCTATTAGGCTAATGGAAGTCTTTCTTAGTGACAAAAGAAAAGTCCAGATAAACAGGGCTTATATTTTTATGTTGTGGCAGAAAGCAACTGAACTGTCATTGAATGAGAGAAAAGGCAGGTAATTTTGATGAATGATTCAGAGGGCTAAGATGAATAAAACAAAGACTTAAAATGAAGGAAATGACTAAGTATGTTCTTCTGAAAGAAAAAAAATGGTTCAGATACAAGAAGCAATAGTAATTTTACATTTCTGTATTCTATTTAGAGGATAAATGTAAATCTAAACAAAAATTAATTCTGGCTAATGTTACAATATGATAATGTGATATAAAATAATAAGGTAACTTGAATAATAATAATAAGTCTTGAATGCTGAAATGAGATTTAGAGAATTTAATATCTAGTTTGAATCTTAATCTACTTTAAAACCAATGCATAAATTATAAGATAATATGTATATATTGATTTCATTATCTGAACTAGTATAAGTATGCTTATCAAGTAATATGATTTATTATGAAAATAGCTAATCAACAATTCTAAAGTTTTCCAAATTACTTGCCAATGTTAAAAAGTGTTGTTATATTTTACTTACATGTTGTTATGTTTGCTTATATGTTGTTATGTATTATTTTGCTGAATTTTTCCATGCTTTATTAAGGAACAACAATGACCCCCCTTGTCCCCCTCCATCACTAGTCACTATCTTTGTTTTTCTGTCTCTCTGTCCATGTCTCTATTTCTCTCTTTCTCTGTCACTATCTTTGTTTCTGTCCATCTCTGTATATGTCTGTCTGTCTGTCTGTCTGTCTCCCTCTCTCTCTCTTTCTTGCCATGACTGGCTTCAAACTGTGATACTTAGATCACAACCTCTTGAGTAGCAAAGATTACAGACATGAGACACTGGTGGCCAGCTACAATGATCACTTTTAGTGACACTTTTCCCCCTAAGATTGGTAGTTACCTGACAAATTATTTTGGGAAAATTTTTCTTTTACAAATCAGTAACAATGTTAATGGTACGGCTTCTTCTTTCTCTCTGTACCCTTTTACAAATGCATTAAAGACAAACACAAAATTCCTAAAAATACCAAGAAAGAATAACAGGTTACTTATGAAACAAGCAATTTATATTGAGGAAAATTTTCATCAGTTTTATAATACTTAGAAAACTATCTGAGATCTTTATATATTCAGTGCCTCCAGGGTTGACCAAGTCATTTGAATCATGGAATAGACTTCCTTATAATTTCTCGGGTCAGATAATATGTGATGCATGTGTGTCATAAAGAACATGGGCCTGGTTGCTACCTGTCAATTTCAACTCTCCTATGGAAGTGGGAAATACCTTGCTCAGAGTTTCAGTTTCTGTTGTCTTTGTTTGTGCTGGTCCTGAGCTTGCACTTTGAATCTGGGCACTCTCTCTGAGCTTTTTTGTTCAAGTCTATTTCTCTATCACTTGAGACACAGCTCCACTTCTGGCTTTTTTGATGCTTAATTGGAGGTTAATGGGGTTTGAACTTCAGTCCTCAGAACTCTGCTTCCTGAGTAGCATTACAAGTATGATCCATCAGCACAAGGTAAGTTTCACCTTTAAAGTGGAAATGAGGAAAATTGTACCTACCTATAAAGTTAGTGTAGATTTAGAATTATTCCAAGCTCCAGTAGATATTACAAAAATATTCTTTCTATTTATAGCAAGAGGCATAGGTTTAATGTCTATGATGCCTTTGAGGGCTTTTCATAAACAGGCATAACTGAATTCTCACAGGAACAGACAACCTTCTCTTTCCTGGCCCCAAGTCACCTCCAGGTCCCCTTTAGGTTCATGGGGTCTTCTGTTCCTGGTGTTCAATGTGTCAAGAAAAGCAACTCTATCTGTCCAGAGAGAGCAGTGCTTCTTTAATATGAGCCATGGGTTTTCCTGTTATTTTCTCACCTCTCTTAGGAAGATACTGAGTGAATCTGCATATGGGCTTAGTTCCCTGGAGTACCAGCTCTGCTGTGGAGCATGCCTCTTCTGCTCCCAACAAGGTCCACTCTGAACAGGTAGACATGTGGAAATTGTAAGAGTGCACAGGAACTTAAGGGAGTTGGCTCATGTCAGGCATTGTCTGTGTTTTTCTCCTGTGGCTTTCTGGGGCTAGACATCAACAGCATAAAATAAAAATGGCTGTTTCTACGAAATACTTGAAGGGGCTGATTTCCAGGTCACTAAACCATCAGAATGAACTGAAAAGGAAGGCTGGAAGGCAGAGTAATAAATCTCTGTAGGCTGGATGTGGTAGCTCATAGCTTTCATTAAGGGTTGGGCATAAATGTGAGAACCTATTAGAAAAATAACTAGAGTCAAAACAGGTGGGAACATAGCTCAAGTGATAGAGCATCTGCCTAGCAAGTACAAGGTCTTAGTTTAATCCTTAGTACCACAGCTATAATCAAATTACTATATGCAGATAGGTGCTAGTGACTCATGCTGGTGGTAGTCCTACTCAGGCCACCAAGATTACAAGCTCAGAGGCCAAAGCCAGTCTGGGGGAAAAAAAAGAAAGGTCTATAAGATTCGATTTCCAAATTAATTAGATAAAAGCCAGATGGATGTGCACATAAAGTGGCAGAGCCACCAGGCTTAAGTAACAAAACAAGCTGAACAAGAGCTTGAACAGAAAAAGAAAATATGGTGAGCTGCTTAATATATTTCATATTCCTTTGGTAACCATCATAACCTTAGATTCAAATGGCCAATGGGTTAAAACCTGAGAGTAGATTAGAAATGACTTCTGCCATTGCAGGATTTTAAAAGAAGCAAAATGCATTAGGCTATTTTAATTAAAATTCTGAAATTCTATGGTTGTTTTTCAATTATTTTGACTTTTTAAAATATAGGGCAAACTATTTCTGTATTATTGATTTTTCTCAAATATTTTCTTCTTAAATATTGCCTACCAGAAGTTATATGACATCGTGATAATATGTCCAAATTTGAGATCCTGGAATGGTAATTGTTTCCAGAAGAAAAAATCTGAATGGCTATAGAGATTCATAAAAATGAAGGGTGGTAACTTAAGCCAATGCTGCTAATACATGTGACTAGAAAGATGCAATAAATTTAAAAATGTATTATGCATACTAGTTGTACAAAGGATTTATTATGGTATTCCTATATGTGCATTTTTATACAATGCATATTATATATAACATTTTATATACACTATATATTATATAAGATACATATTTGATATATAATAATTAGGTATATTCTATATGAAATATATAATTTTATATATAACATAATATCTTATATATAATATAATATACAATAATTATATACTATATATACTATACATGATATAGTATATATAGTTATATTATATATGATATAGTATATATAGTTATGTATAATATATATTTTATTTTTAAATATTATTTTATAATTATATTTGTATTATATTTTTATATTTATTTATTTTATATAACATATTTATATTTAATATGTATTTATATATTGAAATGTATCACGATATAATATAAATTAAATATAAATAATTATATATAACATAACGATATATTATGCATAATTTTACTCCATCTGTTACTTTTTCTTAATCCCTTGTTTATCCCAATTAATTGTGTAGATTTTAGTGGGTTTCCTTATGTTAATCTCATACACACACACATTTACAGTACTTTGTACCCTCCTCTCATCCTTTCCTCTTCCTTCTCTTACTACTTACCTCAACAGTTTGACAACTGTGAGAGTTTCTGCATGCAGTAGCAAAATATTTTACTTAAATATGTTTGAGAAAACTGCAAAAATTTTATAAAACCTAGCATAATAGGTAATGATATACATTTAATAGGTTACATGGAAACAATAGAGAGACAGTAACAGATTCCATAGTTTGTTCTTCAAAAAGATGTAAAGAGAGACAGTGAAAATACAGTTTCACATTTCTTACATAAAATACCAGTAAACTGACTTAAGGAAAAATGTTTTGGTTTATGGGTGACACATCCCACGTAGTGTCTGCCCTCCAAAATACAAAAGTATGATTTTTAACTTTTAAGTGCATTAATACAGTTTATTAATGAAGTAAAATAGAAAAATTCATTTATAGATAATGATCCCCCCAAAAATAACAAATGCTACCATGCCTAATCATAATATCTACAAATACATTCAGTAAATAGAAATAGTAGTATTAAATGTGAGATATATACAATAAAAAATAATAGTAATATGAAAATATGTGACTTGATATATATGATGCAACTATTTGTGTTGTATTTATTTTCAGAACAAATTTTTTGAGATTTTTGTCATTCTATAAAGTCTCAGCATTAAAAGATGACATCTCAGATAATATAGAATACCCGGGAGAGAAGGGGGAAATGAATGTATAATGCCTCAGACTCTATCTTTCAAGGTTACTGAGTTTGGAAGAGCAAAACACAGGATTAAGCAAATCACCAAACCAATACCAAGCCAAGTGAGTCAGAAAGTGAGAAGGGGTCATTATAAGCATCTTGCAGATATATTTTTTTGTTTCTTTATGGTCCTAGGTCTTGAACTCTAGGCCTGGGTGCTGTCCCTAAGCTCTTTTGCTCAAGGATTGCACTCTTCCACTTGAGTCACAGTTTGTGCCACATCTGACTTTTTGTGTAATTAATTGGAAATAAGAATTGCATGGACTTTCCTGCCCCAGGTGGCTTTGAACCTCAATCCTTAGATCTCAGCCTCCAAAGTAAGGAGTACAGGCTTGAGGCACTGGTGCCCGGCTGCATCTTGCAGGTTTTAGGTGAAACAAAATAATACCTGGGCAAAGAATCATTGCTATCTAACTAGATAAACTCATTCTTTTTCAGAGCTAAAAGGTGACAGATATAGAACAAGATTCTTAGATATGTATTTTGTTTGTGTACCTTTACTGACAAATTATAAATGATAAGTTTTGATAGTTTGGGATTTTCATTGAGTTACAAAGCTTGTCAAAGCAATCTAGATATTTAGCCAATTATAACTGTTAAACAGAGAGAATTTTTAAAAATCTGTGATAAAAATTAGAATGTAAAACAGCTAATTAAATAAAAAATAGGGAGTGAGCAAGAGAAGGAAGCAGGGAGGGGGTTTCGACTATGTCACTGACTTGTTGAATCAAGACAATATATTGAGAATCTATTTTAATCAGGAACACTGGAAGATGGGGAAATGCTGTATAGTCAGCAAATTTGATTTTTCAGCAATTAAATTTCCACAGAAAGTGAAATATCACGTGGTGAAGATTTTCATCTTCAAATTTTACTTATACTATTTTGTTGTGGAGGAAATGGTATATTTCTGTAAGTTATCTTAGTACCCCGGATACTGTATATACGTGTATTGGAACTAAGGAAGGGAAAGAGAATACTAAAATCGGGAGACAAAGGATAAAAATACAAACCATTACAATAGAGATACTTACAAAACCAATTGGTGTAAACCAACCCTACGACTCATGGTGGAGGGGAGGAAATTGGGAAAAGGGGAAACAGAAGATGCGGGGAAATGAGGGAGGAGTTAACAAGTTGGATGAGAAATGACCTTGCCTTACATATGAAACTGTAACCCCTCTGTGCTTCACTTTGACAATAAAGAAGACAACGAAGAAGGAAAAGGAAGAAGAAAGAAGGAGAAGGAGAAGGAGAAGGAGAAGGAGAAGGAGAAGGAGAAGGAGGAGGAGGAGGAGAAGGAGAAGAAAAAGAAAAAGAATAGAAGTGGTTTATTTGTAAGGTGGAAGTTCACTCAATAATTTTTTAACAAGAAATGTATCCCAAATCCTCAGGTATTCTGGGTTGGAGAAAACTGTCTCTCATGACGCATGCTACTTTAGCATGGCTACCTGTTATATTGTGTTGTCCCTGTTCACCATCCAACTTCCTAAGTGTGTGACTAAGGCACAGATCAGATAGACACAAAAGAGAAACACTACCATGGCTCAATAAGATATGGCTTTACTAACTTTTAAAACATATATTAAACAATAGTACTCTGTCAATGTAGCTAAAGAACTATGCTGACAAGGTAGCCAACATTGTGTTGTCATATTCATTGGTGCCCAATTTGTGAACACATAATGTCTTTTCTGGCTCAATACTAATCAGTCAGGATAATTGAATTCTCATAATCCTCTGTCTTTTGCTTTCTTTTTCTTTTTTCAAATTTGTTTTTAATGTGAAGGTGATATATAGAGGGGTTATAGTTACATAGGTCAGGTAATGAGTACATTTCTTTATGAAGTGTCACCCCTTCCCTCATTTTCTCCCAGTTTTTTTCCCTCCTGAACTCCCCCACGGCCCCTCCACCCACCAAGTTGTACAGTTCATTTTCAACATAGTGTCTAGTGTCACTACTATTTCTATGCTTCGCCTTTCCTTCACCCAAACAGAGAAGCTTACATACAAGACAAGTACAGAATTGAAAAACAGAGACAAAAGAGGAAAAAATAAAAATATTAAACAAAAAAGTAAAACAAAAATCCTCTTGTTTCCAGTTCTTGGGGTTCATTTTGATAAACAGCATGATCCCCTCTTACAAGGACCTCCAAGAATATTGAAAAGATAGAGACTGAGGTACTCACTCTTTTTGTCCTCACAATGCTTTCTTTATAACTATTGTTACTATTTTTTATTGTAATACAATTTACCAGTCTGTAGCTATTTCTCTCTAAAATACTATGTGTTTATTGAAGTAAGGTCACAAAAATAGCCATTCTTGTGTCTCTGAGAATTGGTTTTATTTCTGAGTAACTAAAATGTTCAGACAATACTTGTTGAATTAAAAAAAGGGAAACTTATGCAATATGTAAAAGATCCTATCCTGATACCAGTGGCTCATACTACCTGTCTATAACTAGCTATAAACTTAACTAATCTGGAGGCTGGCTTCTGAGGATCATAGTTCCAAGTCAGTTCAGGCAGAAAAGTCTGTGGGACTCTTATCTCCCATTAGCCAGCAAAAGCCGAAGTGGTGGTGTAGCTCAAGTGTTTGAGCACCAGCCATGAGCAGAAAAGCTAAGGGAGAGCAAGAGGCCCTGAGTTCAAGCCCTAGTACTGGCATGTTTGGACACATACACACACACGCAATGCACATTTGCACTATATATGTACATATGCATAAATGGCATATCATATGTAATATGGATATAATTGCCCTATTATAAAAGAACATTTAATTTTAAAATGAATAAAAGTATGCTGAGAGTTCTGAAACTTTTGCTCAGATACTAGCTAATTGTGAATTAAAATTATAGATAGATTTCGATAGAGGACAGGAAAGGGTAAAATAATACCGTTTGTTCTGGGAAAAAAATCTAATTAACATGTCCCAGTTCTAATATCAGTGAATCATTCAGTATTATTCATATCCGCACAAAAACCTGTTATTTCTAAAGGCACTGTCACATTCTTTGGGTAGCCAGCAATTGCTATTCATATAAATGGAGCATTAAATATGCAAAATGGTAGGTAAGTGAAATTGAGAGAAAACAAGCATTTTTGAATAAAGGATTGTTATTTTGATATGCTAAAACTAATAACCAAAACCTGCCCTTTTATTTTTCTAGGACAAATCTGGAAATATGCTTCCAAGAGAGCTCTTTTGTTTTTTCCATACTATCAAGAAGTTTAGCTGAACAATATATCAGCTTCAAATCCATACAGTCTCTAAGACCCTGGGGCCTTCTGAGTCACCCTGTCTCTGCTGTCTACCACACCCTGAAATAATCTATCTCTTTTTCTCTCTTTCTTTCATTTTGTGTGCTATTAGTGGGGCTTGAACTCAGGGTCTGGGTGCTGTCCTTTGGATTTTCACTCAAGACTCGTGCACTACCATTTGACCCACAGCTCCATTTCTAGATTCCTGGTGGTTAATTGGAGATAAGAGTCTCACGGACTTTCCAGCCTGGGTTCGCTCATTGATTCAAAAAGGTCTTTGATTTTCCATTTTAATGGATATAATATCTCTTTAGCATTAACTTATCAACCTACACCAATTCTCACACATTTGCTTTTCTGACTTGTGTTTACATCAGAGTCAAGACACTAGGAAAGAACAGTTATTATCATCATAACAGTCCTCAAAACTACCATTTCTACCTTATTCTATGCCCTTTCTCTATCAGTGTCTGGGACACATTCCTTCATTTACCTATTACTTAAGCTTTTGATCTGTATTAAATATGCTAAATTCTTAGCGTTAGGAGTTTCACAAATGCAGAAAAACAGAAACCAGGATTCTAGTGCCTCTTTAGAATATTAGCATTAACCAGAACCAGAATTGGACATATATTTTATGTTCTATTCTCTACTTTACAGGTAGGATGCCAGCTAATCGATGTAGCAGTCCCACTGATGGAACATTATTATTGACATTTTATGCACGAAGAAGCTGTGAACACAGATGGCCAGATACTTTGGACAGAATCAGGCAGCTAGTACCAGGCAGAGACAGGAATTGTATCCACTATCATATGAAATGAACATATTCACTCCTTTCAAATCACTGAATACCTCATGAAGAGAAATATTGTAATCTGTAGTGCAGCATAGAATGTAATTGAGGGTTTTGGAAGACAGAATTAAAAATTAAGACTTTTGATTTTGCTTTAGTTACAAAAACCAATTTCATGCGTTTTGCAACAGTACCTTCCCTTGCCAAAGACTACAAAATTTGTTAGAACTATTTCTTTTACCAAACATATACTAAATTCCTCCATGAGTAGGGTGCTTCATTTTGTTTTGCATCTAGTTTACATTTTCATAGAAATTTATTTCATTCAAAAACAAACATGTTAGAAACTTGAATTGAATTTAATAACTAATTTTCTTCACAGCTTGTCACAATTTTAGAGTCTGTCTTGATTTTAGTGGTTTTTTTTTTGTGCTCTATCTTTGCAGACTACCAGGAAAATGTAGACTATCAAACTGAATCAACATTGCTTTCCTTTCTACCACATTACCTACATACACTACAACTCTTTGAAAAAGACCTCAGTAAAAAGATACCATGAAGAATACACGCCCCAACATTACACATAGAAGACAGATCTTAGAGCCAACACACAACATTTGTTCTTTCCATAAATACTTACTTTATCTAAATTTTAGAAAGAAAAATGCAAATTAATTCAATAACTTGTCTCCTAGGCAGATATTTTCAAATGTGTTGTTACACTATCATTTATTCTGTGCCATAAATAAATGTCAGTGTTAAAAAGCAAAAATTAGATTAAGGTCTCTGACCCAAGCTACCACGTAAAGCTGTAAAAATTATTAAATGCAATCACATATGAACATTTAATTGTTAGAAATATTCTATGTGGAGTAATTGGAGAACAATGAGATTCACTTTTTCAGTAAGTAGAACACTGGGGAAATGTGAGATAGCAACTTACATAATTTTAGAATAGATTTCCAGAATTTTGCAACTGAAAACATATGGAAATTATGTAGTCTAACATTCTACATTCCTTCTTTATTTGTGGGGATAAAAAAACCAAGCTTTTTCTTTTTTAGTGCCATTGCTATGGCTTGTACTCAGGCCCTGGGCACTTTCCCTCAATTTTTGTGCACAAGGCTAACATTCTACCACTTGAACCACAGCTCTGGCTTGTGGTATGTGGTTGATTAAACGTAAAAGAACCAAAATCTTCAGATTTAAGGAGGTAGGATTATGCCTTTAGTTCATCAGAAGGCTGAGATATGAGGATTTCTGTGTGAAACCAGCCCAGGCAGGAATGTCCATGACATACTTCTCTATTTAACCATCCCAAATTAAGCCAGAAGTGGAGCTGTGGCTCAGGTGGTAGAAAGCCAGCCATGAGAAAAAAAAAAAAAATCTCAGGTACAGCACCAAGGTTCTGCGTTCAAAAGCCAAGACCAGCACCCCCCCAAAAAAATAAAAGAAGAAATGGAGATAAAATCTGGATATGGCTCTTTCATTTCTGTTCCATATGCTTGAGTGCCAAGGTTCTAGCCACAGAAGTAGCTGGTGACACTAGTAGAGGTTACATTTCCAAAACCTCACTCGCCAAGAGAAGACAAAGATCATTGCAGAAAGTCATTCCAGTGTTCTGAATTCCATTGCCAGGCTAAGTAAGGTATGGGCCACTGGGCAAATTGAAGAAAATGTAAAGCCTGAAAAAGTGTATTCCCACTCACTAGATATGCAGGAAGTCAGCTTCTCCCTCCCCAGTAGATGCTCTGCATAGCCAAAACCACTGCAATTCACCTGAGCTGCTGCAGTGGGCCAAGTCGGGTTCATCTTCAGCCATCGCTCCTTCCCAGCCCAAAGCACCTAGCTGACCACCAACCTCTGGCCTTCAGTTCAGTGCCCTAGAATTATTCTAGTTCTGGTCATATGTAAAATATTGTGGTTGTAAATGTTATTTCTAACATTCTTTCATTTATATATCTGATTTCGTTTTCATTTGTGATCTTGTGTGAAGAGCAAGAAACAGCACAGCAACCATGCCAAGTGTTGCCAAAATGTTGTTGACCATACCTCAACTAAAAGACCACAGGTAATTGAACTCTCTAACCAGTGACTTACTTCTGATAAGAAAATCCAAATGCAGGAACTCAAAAATATATGTGAAAGGAAGACAACATAACTTCCTTATCTGAATAATGCCAATGAATATTTCAAGCCTAATTGGTCAAAAAAGTCAGTCACTTCAAAATGATAAAAAAAAATCTATCAGGGGATTAAATATTTAAATATTTTACAATGAATATATATATATATATATATATATATATATATATATATATACTGAATGTTGACACAGAAGTGTTCTTAAAGAAAACATTATTGGACCTTAAAACACAGATAAACCTCAACAAAATACTAGAGGGTCCAGACCAATGGAGAAACATAAACAAAAGAAAAACAAAGAACTGAAGAGAAATTCAAATTTAAGTTAGATTACAGATCAAATGAACTTAATAGATATCCAGAGGGCATTCAATGCCTCAAAATTGGTTTTCCGTTCTCATCAGCATATCATATAATTTCCTCTAAGATAGACAACATTTCATTTTATTTTTAATTTACCTTTTGTTACTATAAAGGTATGGGTCAGAGGGGTTACAGTTATATGTCAGAAAAAGGATGTGCTTCCTTTTAGCAAAGTCACCCCTTCCCTCACACTCTCCCAGTTTTCCCCTTCCATTCCACCCACTTTTTTTTTCTTTTTTCTTTTCTTTTTTCTTTTTTTCCCAGTCCTGGGGCTTGGACTCAGGGCCTGAGCACTGTCCCTGGCTTCTTTGTGTTCAAGGCTAGCACTCTACCACTTGAGCCACAGAGCCACTTCTGGCCGTTTATTTTTTCTGTATATGTGGTGCTGGGGAATCGAACCCAGGGCTTTGTGTATACAAGGCAAGCACTCTTGTCACTAGGCCACATTCCAAGCCCCCTACATCCACTTTCAACATAGTGATTAGTGAGTACCCCTGCTGTATTTGTTTACCCTTTGTCCCACCAATTTTGTGCCCCTAATTGACCTTCCAAAGACAGATAAACAAACAAGACAAAAAGAAGAGAAAATATCACTACAGCTCAATAGCTATGTATGTATGAGCATATAAGACAAGGATAAGCAAACTCTATTGTTGACATTATATGACTAGTGAGTACCCCTGCTGTATTTGTTTACCCTTTGTCCCACCAATTTTGTGCCCCTAATTGGCCTTCCAAAGACAGATAAACAAACAAGACAAAAAGAAGAGAAAATATCACTATAGCTCAATAGCTATGTATGTATGATCATACAAGACAAGGATAAGCAACCTCTATTGTTGACATTATATTTAAAGTTCTAGGTGAATTTCCTTTGGCGTACACCACGTGGCTACTATATGTGATTTTGGTACACTGGGTATTGTATATATGCCCACCTGATCTATGGAAGGGAAAGAAAAACGCGGGTGTAATATATCACAAGAAATGTACTCACTGCCCTTTTATGTAACTGTACCCCTTTTGCACAACACCTTGTCAACAAAATTTAATTAATAAAAAAAAGAAAAGAAAAAACAGTAACAAACAAACAAAAACCTCTTGTTTCCGCTTCCTGGAGTTCATTTCGGTAAATATTATTTTATATGATCAGATGTGTATAGGTATTGCGCCTTTGTGCTTCTCTTCTAAGAATATCATCCTTGGTCTCACTGTGTGTGAATGCCTAAAGACCTGTATAATTGGAACCTTATATAGGATATTGCATTTTATTAATGGGAACAACTCTTATTTCAACGTATGAGCTTAATTATTCAAAACATAAAAATTCTCTCCATTTTGGTTATATTTTAATGGAGACTTATATATATCTCATTTAGGAGCCCAAAGGTTTTTTTCATGTCAATTTGGTATGCTATCAATTCATTCAAGAAAGTATCTACTTTTTATACTATATTTTCAAATTGTAATAAAGCCCTCAAGACTCTGACAGATAAATCTCAAATGTAAAAGCATTGTCAGTCATAAAATCATAAAGTATCTGAAGGAAGTAAGCCTAAGCAACAGTTTGTGCAGAATTTTCAAATACATGCATTCACTTAGTTTAATCTGACTGAAGTACATCAAGCGATAACTCTATGGATTATACCTTACTCAGAGGGGAAGATGGGTTCAGAATTAGTAAACACATTTGTGCTCTATCTCCTTTGGGAACACTCAGTGACAGCATTTGGGTTTACTTACCACAGTTTTCACAAATCATTTTTAGCTTGCCAAAACCCATTATAGAAGGCTTACTTTTACTTTCTAAAGTAGGCTGTTGCCCACTCTTAGAGAAAGAAATTTACTATTACTTCCTATGGTCCATCATACACTTTCTATGTTCCATACTGGACTACTTAGTACAAATTTGTACTACCTCAAAAGGCCAACATTGACAATACTTTTTTGTTTCTTTGAAAGGGTTCAGATCAGAAGACAGTAACAATAATAGCTTGCTGCTGTTCCTCAAATATATCTTCCTATACCATGTTATACAATAAGATTCAAAGCAATCCCAGATATATGTCATGAATTAATAAAGTGAATGTTTGAGAAGGAAATACTTTATTTCCAAATATGAACACTGAAGTTACTTCCACTACAAAGAACATTATAATAATAAGAGTAACATTCTCTCAACAACCAGTCCCTGAACTTCCATGGCCCACATCAGGAGCCCTGATGTTGGAAATAAGTTCCAACATCAGGTTTAAAACAGGTTTTAAACTGTGGCAGCCTGTGTTCATTTTGCTAAGAACTAATGATACACTATTTTGGTCCTTCAACAATTAGATTTATAGATGTTTTCCTTTGTCTTTATTCTTTCTGTTTGCCATTTAAATGACATTTATTTTCAACAGATTGAAGGTCATGGAGAGAGAACCTCAAATCTGATGGCTCACACTGCCATCTTGAAACAAATTTATGGGTATATTTCTCAAAGTCAACTTCATAAAGTATTTATGCAACCTTGGTTATTATATTGTTCTAAGCATTTTATAGATGGTGAAAGATGTAATTGATGAAGTCATACTATGGAACAGTTACTACTATTTTATTTAGTGAGAATAGCAAACTGCAGAGATTCTAAAAAAATTGCCAGGGTCCCACAGTTAGCGAACCTTTAATGTAACCTAGGCAGTCTGGCTCCAGAACACGGATTTTGAATGCTGTTTTCCAAAAATTGTAATTCCTACTCTCTAATTTATGTATCTCTATTAATGTTACTGAATAAAACATAAAGAAAAGTACAAGACAACAAAAATGTATGTGTTGTTTTAAAAGATGTGTTTTGTGGATAGAATTAGAACTGGGATTATTTCATTAATTCAGAAATTCTGTAGTTGATTGGATGAGGATTCTAGATAAGTTGACTGTTGGATGAGGATTCTAGATAAGCATATCATTTAATAATTGGATTTTATTATTGGTAAACATAACTCTCATAAAAGGGCTATATACATTTCCTGATATTTTAAGATAAATTAATAAGTAAGCTCTTTAATTTTATGCATAGGTTAGGTACTGGTGGCTTCTACCTGGCATCCTGGTCACTCAGAAGCAGCTGGAGGGTCATGATTTAAAAGTCTTCCTAGGCAAAAAGTTCACAAGAACTCACTTCAGCAAGTACAAGATTGGGTATGGCAGTGGGAATTATACGAGGATAGCAGTCCAGGCTAGGCAAGGCAAAAAAGTGACACCTTATCCCCAAAAGAATCACAGGACAATGGGACAGAGATATAAAACTCTGAGTTCACACTACACTATGCAAATGAATAAAGATATGAGGACTAAGAAGAACATAGGATTAAATTTCTTTACAAAAGAAAAAGAATAAAATCTATGGGCTTCGTTGTATGCAGTAAGTAAGTTAGAAAAATAATGGGAAAATACCTCCAGGAATCTCTAATCTTTATATTGATGGGTAGATTTGGGAGAGAGCTTTCTGTGTGAAGATGACCACTCTGTTTCTGTGTGTGTGTGTGTGTGTGTGTGTGTGTGTGTGTGTGTGTGTGTGTGTGTGTGTGTGTGTGTGTGTGTGTGTGTGTCCTGAGGCTTGAACTCAGGGCAGAGGCACTACCCCTAAGTTTGTTTGCTCAGGGCTAGGACTTTACCACTTAAGCCACAGTCCCACTTCCAGCTTCTTTCTGGGTAATTGGAGATACCAATCTCTTGGACTTTCCTGCTTAGGCTAGCTTGGAACTGTGATTCTCAGATACTCAGACCCTGAATATCTAGGTTTACAGGTTTGAGTTATGGACATCTGACTCAGATGAGCTGCACAGTACATGTGTGTATACAATGGAGAAATACCACTCTTAACTTTAGTCCATGGGCAAAAGGACCACCAGTGAGGCCTTGGGAGCCCTTGTTTGCTTCCAGATTTTCATAAGGAGCAGAGTTAGAGTTGTGTCATCTTATTTCTACCATGTGGGTGAAACAGATTCCAAATTTTTGGTTTCTCGGCCTCCACACCCATAGTAGCTGTCAGAGTAGCAATGCAAGCAACACAGATAATTCAAAGCATGAGGAAAATTGGCCATGTAAGAGCAGGGAGCCAATTAAGTTGCTATGGATTTGGTCAAAGGAAAGAATGAAGTTTTAGTGAACAACAAACAACATTCATGCTATTCTCAATTCAATAGGACTAATAGGCCACACTCTTCAGGGCAATAAATATATAATTTTCACAATGATACCTAAAAACAGCCTACCACTTGACAGTCACTCAGTCCATCATAATGTTGTCAGTAAGTGTGTGAGTCCACTGACTATAACAATAATTACCCTCATAAGCTATAATCCTCTTTCTATGTTTCATAGGAAGCTAAGTCATGTATCATACTTGTAAAGTATTTGCCTTGGTTAGAGATTGCTATCTATAATTCACTAAAACAGGGACTCAGATCACGATACATGTTATACATGTTTTAATTTATTGTATTCTTATTTCCTACTGTGACATTTATGGCCTGAAATAAAATTTTAACCACCACAAAATTTCACATGAACAACATCCTGAATTTTGGAATGTTGCTAATGTGTCTGGCATATGGTCCAATTCCTAGTGGAGGAATTTGCTAATTCTAGTCACTGACCGATTACCAGTCTTGACCTAGATAGTGTTTAATATATCCTTGGGTCAAATTGGAGCTCATCATTTTGTATTCACATCTGAAGTATTTGATATCTGACCCTTGCCAACAGGGACCCATTTGAATGTGAGTTAATAAATTTTGGAAAACATTTCTGGGTCTTTGTTAAGGAAGTTCCGTCCTGTGCCAAGGAGCCCGTGTTTCTTCTACTCCTTTAGGGTTTTCAGGCTATCTGTTTTAATTTCGAGGTCTTTGATCCATTTGGAATTCATTTTGGTGCAGGGTGATATATAAGGATCTAGTTTTAGTTTGTTGCATGTGTTGAACCAGTTTTGCCAGCACCATTTGTTAAAGAGGCAATCTTTCTTCCAGACTATTCTTTTAGCTCCTTTATCAAAGATTAAGTAGGCGTGGTTCTGTGGGTTGATTTTTGGGTCTTCAAATCTGTTCCATTGGTCTTCAGGCCTGTTCTGGTACCAATATCAAGCTTTTTTTTTTATTACTATAGCTTTATAATACAGCTTGAAGTTGGGTATTGTGACTCCTCCAACACTGTTCTTTCTGCTTAGGATTGTTTTTGCTATTCTGGGTCTTTTATTGTTCCATATGAATTTCTGGATTGCTTCCTCTATTTCATTAAAAAAATGGTGTTGGGATATTAATGGGTATTGCATTGAATTTGTAGATAGACTTTGGCAATATTGCCATTTTTGATTATATTAATTCTCCCAATCCAGGAGCATGGGAGGTTTTTCCATTCCTTAGTTCTGCCTTAATTTCATTTTTCATGTTTTTAAAGTTCTCGTCATAGAGTCTTTCACTTCTTTGGTTAAGGTTATTCCTAGGTACTTTATGTTTTTTGAGGCTACTGCAAAAGGAGTTGCTTTCCTGATTTCAGCCTCGGCGTCCAGGTCATTAGCATATAGAAATGCCATTGATTTTTGAGGGTTTATTTTATATCCTGAAACTTTGCCAAAGTTTTGGATCAGCTCTAGTAGCTTGGGAGTAGAGTCTATGGGATTCTTTAGGTATAGGATCATGTCATCTGCGAAGAGAGAAAGTTTAACTTCATCTTTTCCTATTTGGATCCCCTTTATATTTTCTTCTTGCCTAATGGCTCTGGCTAGGAATTCTAGTGCTATGTTGAAGAGAAGGGGAGAGAGTGGACATCCCTGTCTTGCTACTGATTTTAAAGGGAATGGCTTTAGTTTTTCACCATTTAGAATTACACTTGCTGTTGGTTTGTCATAGACTGCCTTTATTATATTCAGGATTGTTCCTTGGAATCCCAGTTTTTCCAGGGCTTTTAGCATAAATGGGTGCGACAAATCAAAGAAAGGATGGACAAATGGGACTACAACAAACTGCAGAGCTTCTGCATGGCAAAGGACAAAGCTCGCAAGATAAACAGAAAGCCCACAGATTGGGAAAAGATCTTTACTGGCCATACAATGGACAAAGGCCTCATATATAAAATATATGCAGAACTAAAAAAATTATATTCTTCCAAAACAAAACCGCAAAGAACCAATAGCCCCATCAAAAAGTGGGCTAAAGACTTAAAAAGAGACTTCTCTGATGAGGAAATGAGAATGGCCAAGAGACATATGAAAAAGTGTTCTACATCTCTGGCCATAAAAGAAATGCAAATCAAAACAACATTGAGATTCCATCTCACCCCAGTAAGAATGTCCTATATCAAGAAAATTGTCAATGACAAATGTGGGAGGGGATGTGCCCAAAAGGGAACCCTACTTCATTGTTGGTGGGAATGTAAACTGGTTCAGCCACTCTGGCAAGCAGTATGGAGATTCTTCAGAAGGCTAAGCATAGAGCTCCCCTACGACCCAGCAGCCCCACTTTTGGGCATCTACCCAAAAGACCACAAACAAGAACACACCAAAGCCACCAGCACAATAATGTTCATCGCAGCACAATTTGTCATAGCTAGAATTTGGAACCCACCCAGATCCCGCTCAGTAGACGAATTAGTCAGGAAAATGTGGTACATATACACAATCGAATTTTATGCCTCTATCAGAATGACATGGCCCCATTTGTAAGGAAATGGAAGGACTTGGAAAAAAATATACTAAGTGAAGTGAGCCAGACCCAAAGAAACATGGACTCTATGGTCTCCCTCATAGGGAATAATTAGCACAGGTTTAGGCTAGTCACAGCAGAGGATCACAAGAGCCCAATAGCTATACCCTTATGAACACAAAAGATGATAAGTGAAATGAACTCCATGTTATGGAAATGACTGTTAGATCACTATTGTAATTACTTTCAACATGCAATGTCAAACCGTAGCTTCTATTGTTGATGATTCTCTTGTATCCCCTTTCTGTGGTTGTACCTGCACTATCACTGTATCTTATCTGAGTACATTGGAAACCGTGTATACAGGTATTAGAACTAGGAAACTTAAAGGGAATACCAAAATTGAGAGACACAGGGTAAAAAAGACAAATGATTACAAAACCAATACTTGCAAAACTGTTCAGTGTAAATCTACTGAACAACTCATGGGGGGAAAGGGGAAGGGGGAGGGGGAGGTGGGAATGAGGGAGGAGGTAACAAACAGTACAAGAAATGTATCCAATGCCTAACATAGGAAACTGTAACGACTCTGTATATCAGTCTGACAATAAAAATAAATTTTGGAAAACATACAAAGATAAAAATGGGCTTTGACAAAGGGAAGATTTGCTACGAAGTATTAGTCTTGGATTGACCTGTAGTTGAGAGGACTGGCATCTGTTGCTTGCCCTTTCTCTTCTCTTAAGAATTTTTTTTTTAAACCAGAAGTGGTTTCCTCTGTTAATTTTACCTTCGCTTCTATTCATTGGTAACATAGAACTTATGTTTCTTGTGTTTTTTTTCAACAAATGTAGTTCCTTCTCATGACCAATCACAGACACATCCCTCTTTCACAGGATCTAATCAAACAATGTATATTTGATTTTTCCCTATTCATATCACCATATATATATTTATATATCTTATATTTTTGTAAATAAAAATATCAAATGATTATTGCTTCTGAGGGATTCTTTCATTTCCCTTCTGATTTAAATTAGTCTTAATATAGAAAATATTTTATTTCTATTCCCCTCAAATTTAATATTTAGGTATTTCCTTTCTGCCCAGTTTTGACAAAACACACATCACAAACTAGAAACACCTTTTTTAGGAACAAATAACTCCTATGAGATGATAAAATATATTTTAAAGATACGAGAGACTACCTCATCATGTCACATGTTAAACTGCAAATGATTGAAAACACTTTTTAAAAATTTATTTATTTATTTTGTTGGCCATGGTGCTTGGACTCTGGGCCTGGGTGCTATCCCTGAGCAATTCAGCTCAAGGCTATTACTGTACCACTTGAGCCACAGTGCCGTTTTCTAAAAACATTTTCTTCTGGATTTAAATTAATGTTAACATTTCTTAATCATTTTAAAAGAGGTATGATGACACTTGAATCAAATTATTAAATAATACGACAGGTTTTTAATCAGGCATAAAGATGGAGTTTATTATTGCTCAATATATTGCTACTATTTTACAGAATTATATGCTTATGCAAATATTTAAGGTCAGAATAATTAAGATCATATCTGTTTACTAACTGTGGCAGTAGTAGTCTATAGCAATAGTCAAGCACAGAAACAAACTTTTGGGGGAAATTACAGCATTGTAGAACAAAATGATCTAAAATATATGATAAAAGCTATTTTTAAACAAAAATAGACATTTTGTAGAAACTTTATTAAATGCTGAATATGATTTGTCTCTTCTATTTCTCTCGAAATATTCAGCATAACTTATATTACTTTGATACATAATTAGCACTTGAAATAAAAAAAACGTGAATTGATATGCACAGAATAATGGAAAAGAAAAATAGAAATCTATCCACCAGCAACAGAAGCAAGTAATTTTACAATCACAAAGTATTTTTATTATGCTCTCCTTAGTAAATAAAGAAAGAAATAAACAAAAATGTTTATGGTTATTTCTTCTTGCCAGAATTTATTTCTGTAATTGTAGTCTTTCAAAATGTGACAAGTTTTTATTATATGTAAGTAGCTGTACCAAGGAGTTGCCATTTAACAACGCAGTTTAGGAACACAAGGCATCTTCTAAGAGTCTCACCCATCCCCACTCACTCCTTCCCTTACTGTTCTTAATTTTGTAGTATGTACAATGAATCCTTGACTGTCTTTATGCCTTACTTATCTTCATTGTTGATCTCTCTCACTTTGGCCCACCTGCCCTCTTACAGTACTGTCTTATTTTATGCTGCTTGTGACATGTTTTAATAGTCGCATTCTTATTTGTATGAGAGAAGAGAGTATTTTTCAAAAATTGTCTACAATTCTTGCAGTTAATATTACATTTGTAGGTTTGAATTGTTACAGCTTACCAAGCAGGTTAAGAAATAGAAGGAAAACCCTAGAAGACAACCATGAGTCCCATCTTCTTCTTAGTGCCACCTATGGCCACTCCTAAGTAGATGTGTCCTTAGTCTGACCTTTGTGCAACTCATATCTAAGGCTTCATGCATATGGGTGGGTTGCATCTGATACATATATTTAAAACCATGGCATGGCAAACTTGTGCATATACAGATTCTTACCAAAGGATCCTTATCAAAGGATTGCATCCTTCTTCAATTCCCAAGGATAACCACTAACCTGAAATAAATACTTCTTTTGCCCTTTTTTATAGGTTTACACTCACTATACTATACTAAACAAGTAGGTTACTTGTGGAAAACCTGAAGTTGCAATCATAAATTTAACTTTTCAGGCAAAAGGCAAATGACCATGCATGGGAGAAGATAAGCAGATCAGTGTGTTCTTTCCCAGGCTGTCTTCAGTTGCTCTGAGAATCTGCAAAGGCTCCTTCGGAAAAGCTAGCAGGCAGAACAGTAGAGGAGCCATGTGTCCTGACTGCAATTATCTGTTAGATCTATGGTGCCGATCAGATGCTGAATATACATCTTTAGTGAGCTCAGGTAAATAGGCCACTCTATGTCCTTTGTTTCTAAGTTCATCAGTACACATACCAAATCTTGGGGGAAAGTCAAAAGAGCACATCTCTCAAGGATTAAAAAAGTATTATAAACATTGTGGAAAGGGAGGATATAAACTTCCTGGCACTTGTAAAGTGTAGTGTTCTCAGCTTGATGATATAAGAACTGGAGGCATCTATGAGAAGTAGCCTCTCACATGACTTTGTTAAAAAAAAAATTCTGTACATTGGGTAAGGATGGCTCATGTCTGTAATCTTAGCTACTCAGGAGGCTGAAATCTGGGGCTCACAGTTCAAAGCCAGCCAAGGCAGAAAAGTCTTTACAACTCATATCTATCAACCAAAAAACAGAAAGCTGAGCTGTGGCTCAACTGGTAGTGCGCTAGTATTGAGCAAAAGAGTAAAGGAACAGGCCTAGGCCCTCAATTCAAGCCCTAGGACTGGCGCCAAAAATAAAAAAATAAACTCTGTAGCCTGAACTTATTTTCTGATACTTGCTGATTTCTTCTATTCCATTTGTATTTACTTTTCCAGAAGCTTGACATTCAGACAAACTCTCTTTTTTCTAAAAATCCATCTAGAATTTTTTATTGTTGTGTTAGTTTTCTGATGTATTTCTTATATTTATCTTTAAACTCATCTTTCAACCTTTTATTTATGCTATTTTTTGCTTTGATGAGAGTTGATAACAATGATTTTTCTCCAAAACTTTAAACTGTCTTCTCTATTGGTTTCAATGATATATGTATATTTTACAATCTTTCTGAAGTTATTAGTGCCTAGAATGACAAAGGGCTGATTTCTAACTTTCTGGATAGTAAATGAAGGAAGAGGCGGCACATTTCCTCTGCCTTTATTGACCTTAGTGTTCCATCCCAGACAGGGGAGAAGAATTTCTAGTATCATTAGTAGGAGAGGATGTCTGGGAGCTCAAACCTTGAAAATCTTTCTTGTTTGTAGAGTACTGGGTGTTTCTGAAACAATTATTTCTTCAAACTTTTCAGGAGTCTCTGGTCAATTTATATTTTATATTTTTTTCATTTTTCCTGAGGTCTAATTTAGGATTTCACTTTCTCAAGCCTACTAAAATAAAGTATATTAACCTGGCAGCCTGCATTCCACTTTCCAGAATTATATTTCTGTATTTTGCTCTTCCATGATCATGATCCCTTTGAATTTTGTCTTTCACCCTCTTTGTAATTTTACAGAGAATCAAACAGTTATGGTTACTATCCCAAATCTGGAAAAATATCCAAGAAAGTCAGTTTTTAAAAATATTTGGGAATAATTTGTCTTTGCAACATATGTTTTCATGATGAATATAAATACGGTAGAATCAAGGTATTCGAACAGGTTTATTTTAAATCAAGAAAAGATGAACAAGTTCTAGACTTGCTGTTTACCACTGGTTGTTAATTAGTTAAGTATTCCTAGAAATAAAATTCTTAATTCCTATCATTAAAAGAACAATAACTGAAGAAAAATAAAATTGTAGAGTTTTCTTCAGATTAAGAATATTGTGCATATTAAATTGTGCAGGCCTTCAAGATTCCAAATTCTTGGAAAAGGTAAATATTGATAATATCCCTAGTGCTCAGAATGATAAAAACCTGGGATTTTATTTCTGCAATCCAGGACTTCTACTAGGTTGCAGAAATCATTGTGAAAATGAAAAATACTTCTCTAAAATGTGAATGGACAAACAACTCATAACACTAAGATACACGGTATGGTAAAGTGAAAGACTTGGGGAAAAAAAGTGAAGTGAGCCATAACCAAAGAAACAGAGATTCTATAGGTTCTCTTATTGGTAATAATGAGTGTACTGTAGAATAGTCCTAGTAGGGGATCACAATAGCTCAATGACTACTTACTTATGGTCATATAAGATGATGCTAAGTGAAATGAACTCCAAGATATGGGAGCAAGAGGTTTTTCACTGTTGTTATTTTTAATGTATTAAGTGAAATTATTTCTTTTTTTCTTTAATTTTACTTTCCTATGGTTTACCCCCTGTTGTCACTGTATTTGATTTCAGTACCCTGGGTATTGTATTTATGTTTATCTGAATTAGGGAAGAGAAGGGGAACATCGAAATGGTGAGACAAAGGACAATGGGTGAGCCACTGCAACAGTGATACTCACATGATACTATGGAAATGAATTGTACAATTTGGGGGGGGGCAGGAAAGTGGGAGGAAAAATGAGGGAGGGGGTAGCAAGATTGACAAGAAATGTATTCTCTACCTTATACATGTAACTGTAACCCCTCTGTACATCACCTTTACAATAAAATTAAATTTAATTTTTTTAAGTAATTGTGAAAGGAAATTTCCCCCCACTCTTGAAAACTAACAGGCAAGCTTGACAGTATTGTGAATGTTGACAGACGAGACAAAACTCCTGGCTTAGAAATACACAACTTCATCATGAACAGCATTGGTGATAGGAGAATGTTGTCATTTTCTCTGTAAGCTACCAAGTCTTAGTTCTTGCAAGGCAGTGTGGAGAGGGCTAACACTTGCACAGGCATTAGGCTCTTCCAGGTGAGATATTATCATTATAGTTTCCCTACCTCTTTCATAATGGATAGGAGGCATTCCTGCAGAGAGTGTAACTACCTGTATTAACTTTAGAAATTCATCTGGTTTTTGCTTCAGAGAGGGACAATAGCTATCCCACTTGTGTAAAAACGAGGGAGAGGAGAGAACTTGGTGAGGGAGGGGTTGTTCTATCAAGTAAGCATTTTGGAAAATTGGGCGGAAATTTTGCTAAATTTTAAAAATAGTAATTCCGAAGTGAAGAGTTTAAGATTTCTTCCTTTCAAACTTAGCAACTCATCAAAGCAATATTTCTCGTGGTTGTCATTTTGCCTACCTAATTTATCTTATAATATACACATGTTAATTTTACAGTCAAAATGTCAAAATTGAAAAATGCATGAAAAATTATTATTAGACAAAATTACTGTAGAAAGCAATTGTGTTTCCAGCTGTCTGTTTCTGCAAGTTTTTTTTTCTGCATTCAGTTTGCATTCATCTCATCTGTGCCTAGTGAAACCTATATGTGGTATTTTGTTGTTACAATGGTGATATACAGAAGAGTTACAATTACATAAGTCAGGGGAAGAGTACATTTCTTTTTGAACAGTGACAACTCTTCCCTTGTTCTCCCAGGTTTTCTTACCTGGCCCCCTCCCCACAAGTTATAGTTCATTTTCAACACACTGTCTAGTGAGTATCACTGCTGCACTTGTTCACTCTTTGTCACACCATTTCTGTGCTCCTCCTTACTCTTCCCCAAACCGACAGACATACATGCAGTACAAAAGATACAGAAATAAAAAAAATGACAAAAGAGAAAAGAATGAGAGAAAAACAAAACAAAAACATGAAGGAAAATAGCAAAAAAAAAAAACCCACCCTATTTTCTATTATTTCTTCCTAGTGACATTTAACTGTTTCAGGATAAATCCTTTGGGGATCAATACACTTAGTTTTCCATCATGTAACAATATCTGCACTTTCTTTTCATTGCAGAAGGATATTTTTTATTGGATGTGGGATTCTAGATTTCATTTTAGCATTTGAAAATAATTTAATTATCATCTTTTCTAAATCTACTGCCATTTGATTTATTTTCTTCCCGTGGAAAAGTATCATCTTCCCTTGACTACTTCTAAGTTTTTAGTTTGGCTTTATTTTCAAAAGTTTAATTATGAAACATGGCATAATTTTATTTAGATTTATTCTACTTGGAGTTTGTTCTGAGCTTCCTGAATCTATAGATTTATGTATTTCTCAATATTTGGGAAATATTTCCAAATGTTTGGTATATTTCTAACCCCATTCTAGTTGAATGAGAACATTCAATTTGAATGTGACTTTTTGTCTAGTTCACAAATTAATGTGGCCATATATATTTTCATTGCTGGCATTTTGATATTTGGTGTGATTTCTATTGTTTAATCATCTTATCCCCTGTGTCTCTCTATTGTGTCTTTAAGTCCTTCTAATAAACATTGTGTTTCAATTATATTTTTGCCTTATAACATCTTATTTTCCTCTTTATATCTTCTTTGTGTTTGTGATGCTGGGAACTGAACTCAGGACCTTACTCATAGTAGAATATATTCTACCATGAGCCATTACAGGCGTAATGTCCTCCATTTCTTTGCTAAGTGTTTTCATTTATAATTTGAGTAACTTTTTCATTTGTATCGTGTGTGTATTCATTATTGCTCATTATAGTGTTTGGGTGAAAACTTCTTTCAAAAACTTTCAGATAATAGTTATTTGTCTTGTAGTGTTGCTATCTATGTATTCTGTTATCTTTTTTGTTCTGCTAGGTAAATATTTCTGATTCTTGAAAAGACAAATGATTTTTAATTAAAACTCTTGCATTTTGATATTATGGGTGTGGATCCATTCTGGCGGGTGAAACAGTGTGTGTGTGTATCTGTTTGGTAGAGGTGGAAGATTTTTTTTTCTTTTCTCTTTCTCATTCTTTCTTTAGGTCTTCTTGATTGGGAGAAGACAAGTGTATTTTCGCTTTTTGTTTTTTGGGTTGCTTTGTTGATCTTGGGGCTTGCATATCTGGGTTGTCAGCTTTAATACAGACTTATAACATCCAAATTAATCCCTTCTTTTGTCTTGCATGCTGTGCAATTATTATAATATTGCTTCTGCATTTCTTATATACTCTTCCTTGAACTTGATAGTGCTTCTGCCTATTAATAATTATCAACATTTTATAGGTACAAAACATTATTAGTCTCAGAAGAACAATTTAGCACATGGCAAAAATTTTCTCTCCTCTATGTACTATATTTAATTAACTCATTTACTTTTCATTTAGGACCAGAATCAGATTATAGATTTAAATTTACCTTTTTATTAAACCACAATGAAAAAAACATGAATGGATTATCTGATGAAACAAATATCATCAGGAAGGGGAAAATGAATATTACAATTGCCATCCTTTTAAGAATTTTGAAAACATGTAAAATCTATTTAATTTTCTATGTGGTTTATTAATCAAGTAGTACTTTAAAAATCATGGAAATAAATTATGAAATTCTTATTAAATGTTAAACAGAATTTTTTTAGTTTGGAATCATATTTATTTATTGTCAAAGTGTTGTACAAGGGGTTACAGTTTCATATGTAAGGAAGTGAGTACATTTCTTATAAAACTTGTTACCTTCTCTTTTTAAAATGTAATTAACAAACAGTACAAGAAATGTACCCAATGCCTAACGTATGAAACTGTAACCTCTCTGTACATCAGTTTTATAATAAAAATTAAAAAAAATCGATCAAAAAAATAAAATGTAATTATAACTGTGAAATACAAACTGCTGTTAGAAACTATTTAACTTCCTAGTATTTAGTATCTTTATTGTCTTAATTTGAGTTTCTCTAAAAGCAAATGCTAAGATTAAGACTTGAGTGCAAGTAGTTTATTTTGGAAGCAATCACAGGAAGCATTTATAATTGAAAGAACTAGTAAAATAAGGAAAGGAAGTGATTGCTTCTGTAGGTAGTTAATCAGTATAGAAGAGCTCAAGGTGTAATGAATTTTAACCATATTGGCCATTTTCCATTTGTCATTAGTTTAAGCTATATCCTGAGTGTGTCAATTTCCTGAAACTCCAGCAATTGTTCTGTATAAGTAGGTCATACTCTCATGAGTCCACAGAAATCACTCAAGCTGATAGTGATGAGCTCTTATATTAGGATGCTATTGGCAGGCAAAAGGGTAAGTAGCTAAATGAATGAGGATGTCAGTATTGTCTGATACATACTGGTTGAACACACTGCCTGTTTTCTGCCTGTTTCTGATACTATAAAAGATATGTCATTCATTTCAATGTGCATTTATGAAGCTAAGTCAAATAATAGATTTTACAATACTTTATCTACCCTCAAGTTTTCTCATTGCTTCCATCTAGTCTCTGGCATTTTCTGTTTCTGCATATTTTCTTAAGCTGGTGGATAGATTGATATGTCTACTTAGGTTCTTTTCATTTGCTTTTATCAAGAATTATTCATGGCTGTGGTGTGTGCTTGTAATAGAGCTATATTAGAATGTGCATCATGTCCTCCCCTTTTGTAATAGTACCATTGGTTAGTTCGTTCAATGGAAGTGGGCAGTAGCTTAGCTTATTATGAAATCTTCCATCAAGCTTTTGTTTTGTGGTTTTAGCATGCACAGTAATCCCATTACTTTCAATCTTTCTGTTCACATTAAGCTAAGTGTTTTGTAACCCACAAGTCAGTGGTCTTGTTATTCTTCCATTCTGATAATTTATAAATGAATTGAAAAATCAATTGACATAGTTGCATTAATATCTCGCAATCTGTTAAGATTCTTTTTATTTCCTATGCTCTTTATTCTAATGTTTCTTACGCCTTTTTCTGTCTTCTTTACCTTTATTTATAAGAGTTCATATTATCTCATCTCTCTACTCTTATATTATGGCTTATTTTTTGTTTGGTTTGTGCTTTTAAAATGGTTGCCTTTAGCTAAATCTGGTAGCACCTTACCTTATCACCAGAGAGGCTGAGATGGGACTATCAGAAGTTTGAGACCAGTCTCACAGAGACACTGTTTTGAAAAAGAGCCAGGAGTTGATGGATCATGTTTATAATCTCAGCTACTCAGGGGGCTGAGATACAAGATTTGAGGTTAAAAGCCAGCTTGAATAGAAAAGTTGACAAGACCCACCTCAAATTAACCAACAAAATTATAGTTGAAGGTATCCTGCCGTTCCTCCTCCTCTTCCCTCTCCCTCTCCTTTCCCTCCTTTGGCTCTTCCTCTCTGCCTCTTCATTTTCCTTCTTCTTTATGAACTCAGAGTCTTGAGTTCTCGGTTTGCTTCTTTGTCAAAACTAAAGCTCTACCACTTGGGCCACATTTCCACTTAAAGCTTTTCACTGGTTAATTGGAGTTATGAGTCTCATGGATTTTTCTTCTCAGGCTGACTTTGAACAGTAATCCTTAGTTTTCAGCCTCCTGAGCAGTTAGGATTACAGACGTGAGCCGCCGGAGTCCTGCAGAGTTGCTGTTTCTTAACAAGTGCAATGGACTAGGTTCTCTCACATTAAACAGTACATTGGACACTATCTGTAACAGTCTGATGAAGAAACACATAATGTATTTCTATATTGAGTGGAAGAACAGGAAATTCAAAAGGCTAGCTCAGTAGTGTAAAACATATCAAGTTAATAGCAAATTAAGTAAAACAAATATGTTAAGATTTCCATTACAGTATCAAAATGCCCATGTTTAATAACGATGTGTATATGAGAGAGAAAGTGTGAAAGAGATTTAAGTCTGTAAGTTATCCACATAATCCTAGAAAATTATCTAAGTAGTAAATACAAACAGATTATCATTGACACCCACCTTGTGAAAGAGTGGGAAACTTTTCTGTGAATCTGTGACCCATAATCTAAACAGAACTTTCAGGATGTCGCTTCACATGTTTCCCAGAAAGTCTGTACAGTCCTTCATAGAAGCCTTGACAATTAAGGGACTTAGGCTTTGTTTTCAGTGAATCGTATTCTCTTCTGTTTTGAACTAGTTTCTTTTTCATATTTCTTGGTGGTACTGTACTCTTTATACTTCACTCAACTACAGGGATCTCTCACAGAGAAACATTATCTTCTCTTCGCCTTCTCCTGGAGGCATTAATAGGCAAGAAACTTCAAGCTTCATCTACAAAGAAATATTCAAAGTCTACATTTTCCCACCTGATCTTTAAGGTGGGGAATTTTCAGCAAGAAAATAATTGGATTCGTCATCCATGAATATGCTTATGGAAGAGATTGTGGTAGAGTGAATTAAAATAGCTTTGTACAAAGCTTAAACTAAAAGCAGAAACTTTTTTGGTTGAATTTGAAGTTCTCTTTAAATATGCATGCCTTCTCTCCTCCTTCCACCACCTGAAATTATAGATTCTCTTTATAGTGGCAGAGAACACAAGACAGCAGAGAACATGTCAGTCTTGGCACAATCACATGCACATTTATTATTTCCTTCCATGTTGGCAAGTACACACTTCCCACTGCCATTTCGCTGGGGGAAGGCAGCTACCGTTTCTTAGCAGGTGGCTTGCAAACTGAAGGGATTTCAAAAGTTCAAAAGTTGGCATTGCAGCTGGGACCTGCCACCTTTCTTTAAAAGAGAGAGGGAGCTGCTCTTCATTTCTCTGGAACGAAAATGCCACCTGTCACCAAGTTCTGAGGGTTCTGTTAATAATGCAAAAAGCAATTTCAAAAAAAAAAAAAAAAGCAATTTCCATTTGACTTTTCTCTTCCTAATGAAAGGTGGTCTAAATGGATGGGGAAAAGGCTCTTTGTTGCCACTGTAACTTGGGAACTTAGAAGAATAAAAAGGATTGATTGTGAAGAATAAAAAGGGCTATTTTTAGGAAAGTATTTGTATGGAACAATCAAATGTATAGGATTTGTCTCATTTTACACAAAACTAAGCTGAGACTTTCGTCAATTCAACAGCACAATAAAGATAGCAACCAACATTATCCTTATTAACATGCTTTTTAAAATATGTTGGTATATAACAAAGGGTTACCATTCAGTGTGTCATTTTGTGAGTACAATACATCTTGATCTAGATGGTTCTTTTATCTGTTGTATTTAAATATCAAATCAGTTTGAAGAGATTGGTCCTGATTTAATTTCTGTAAATAAAATTATTTTGTTACCAGTAAAATAGCAATAACCATTGATCAATTACATTATGCCTAATTTGACTAGAGGTTAATGAACTTTTAAGAGACTAAGCATTGAACAATTATATTCTGTATACCTAGAAACAGCAATGAGACAGTTTAGCTGCCTTACAACTAATTATAAAGTAAATCTGTGCCAAAGCACATAGCTGCTTTACATACTACAATAAGTGTATGGCCCATATAAATGAATTTAATTATCTCATACGTTACATCTTCTCAAGAAAACCAAAGCATGTAGCTTGATTTTCAGAAGCTTACATTTTTTTTCATTGAGGAATACAAACATTTAACCAAGAAATACCTCACTAAGACTAGTAAAAAAAAAATAGTTATAAAAGCACATGAAGCCGGGAGCCAAGGGCTCATGCCTGTAATCCTAGTTACTCAGGAGACTGAGATCTGAGAATCACAACTCAAAGCCAGTCTGGGTAGGAAAGTCATGAGACTCATATCTCCAATAAACTACTCAGGAAAAGCTGGAAATGGGGCTGTGGCTCAAGTGGTAGAGCGCTAGTCTTGTGCACAAAGAGGCTCAGAGATAGAGCCCAGGCCCTGACTTCAAGCCTCAGGACCAGGGGGAGGGGGAAAAAAGCATATGTATATCAAAGTTAAGGGCTGACAGGAAAATTCTCAGTGTCTCCTGATTGCAGGTGGAATGTTAGTTAACAATTTTAGTTGTACATGATTTCATGGCACATTTTTTTTCTTCTGTTACTTCAAAATTAGTATAACTGCTAAATTATTGGGAAGGTTACCAGAGTATAAGTAAAGGTTTTGCATTCAGGTAGTTTTGACTCATGAAGACCTGATGAATAACTAAAAGGTAAGTACTTATTTCTACATATAATAAGTATGTGTATCTCTAAATGATAGATAGACATGTGCAGTCACCCTTTGGGGAATCATATAGGCATCTTTTCACACCAAATAAATATGACTGAAAAGGAGGGCAGTTAGAAAGATTTTTCACTTTATCTTTGAAAGTCTACAGATACTAGTATTTGGGCCAGCTCTGAAGATGGTGTCCAGAACATTATATATCACTTCTTATGTAATAGATATATCACTGAAGGGTATGGATTATTCGTATTTGAATCTGGCCAAAAGTCATATTCTCCTTATAAAAGATTTTCATTTAATTTGTCTATCTTCAACCAGAAGTGATGAATGGAGTAACAGATGAAGTGATCTGCCAAAGAAAAATGTAGTCCCATACAACTAACAAGCAGTGAAGCTTGAACAAAGTATAACCAACCCCCTCTGCCTTCAATGAATGATGGGATTTCTATCTGATATACAGATATTGGGTTTACTCAGAAATTTCCTGATGTGAATTGAGCCTAATGGCCATGATGATAAGCGATAGATAATTTGAGTGGTTGACAATTTTATATACATACACACATGTATATACATATTACATGTATACAGTACACATATATATTGATTTTATTGAGATATAACTTATATACCACACAATTTACACAACAACACAATTTACATTTTTGAGGGTCCTACTCAATAGCTTTTATTATGCATAACATATATTCACAAGGTGCAAAATCATTGGAAATCAATCAGCAGATTTTCATCACTCCCCAAAGAAACTTCAGACTCATGATGAGTGACTTGCTGCCTAACACCTCTGGCCCTGTTATAGGCAATCACTCATCTGCTTCATGTCTTATATATTCTTATTATAAATTGTCTTTGGGCAACCTATGTTATTTGCTCTGATTTCTCAAGGTTCATCCATGTTGTAACCTCTATTAGTACTTCATTTCTCTTTCTTAATTAATAATATTCCCTTGCATAGGTATACCAATTTTTTTATTAATTAAATTTTGTTGACAAGGTGTTGAGCAAAAGGGTATAGTTACATAATACATTTCTTGTGATATCTTACACGCTCATTTTTCTTTTCTTTCCCTAGATCAGGTAGGCATATATACAAGTAACCACATAGCATACGCCAAAGGAAATTCTCCTAGAAGTTTAAATGTAATGTCAACAATAGAATCCTCCTGTGTTTTTCTTTTGGAGTTGTTTTTGCTTATACATAATGTAAGGTCACTGACCCAAACCTGTGGAAATACCATTTGAAAAGAAATTTTTTGTTTTGCAGACCTGGTCTCTACTGTCCTCCCCCCCACCCTAACCGCCATATTCCCTTGCATAGGTATAGCAAATATTTAATCATTGTTCTTGCTAATGAGCATTGGATTGTTTTCCATATTTTTGAAATAAGCATTCAAGTGCAAGTTTTTGTGGGGACATTTATTTATTCCAATTAAGAATACATAGTATGTGTAGTGGTGAGATTGCGGAGTATAGGTTCTAGGGAAATCACAAAACTAATATTCAAAGTCATTTTTGTCATCTTTACATGATTACTAGAGTGTAGAAGAGTTCCAATTCTCTTCTTCATCTCCAACACCTGTTATTGCCTTCATTCTTGGAGCCATTCCAAGGTTGTCTTGTGTCCAACAAGAAGGGATGAGTGTCTTGTTATCTTTTCATGTGTATTAACCTTTTTTCCCCTTTTTGTGGAAGCAGTTTCTCAATTCTTCTTTGCATTTCTAATTTGGGTTAGGTGGTTTTTTATAGAGATAGAAGAATGACTCAGGTATTCTATATACAATCCCTCTATTAGATATATGAAGTATTAATATTTTCTCCCATTCTACTGTTTTCTTTTTCACTTTTGTGGTGGTGTCTCTTGAAGCCTGAGATGATACCTACTTTCTCACATTGCAGCTCAACCATGATCTTTGTGCAAATCAAAGATATGAGGGCAGTGAAATATGATTATTCCCTCTCATAGAATTCAGAGGTGAGAAAATGTCTAGCATTTAGGACAAGACCCAAAGCTTAATATTCAGTCATCACTGAGCATAGGTGTAGTGGCCTTCGAAATTAGTTCAAAACAGTCCATTATATATGTGTGAAATGACCCCATAGATTACAGAGACTGAACTGAGAATTAACTAACACAGATAGACAAAGCATTAATAACACATGACAAAGTGTTGCATGCATCTCTGCTGGAGAAACTCCCAGTAAGCATCTATAGCAAGACCCACACAACTTTATAAAGTCAAGACATCTGTTTAAGGGAAATAAATGCCCACTCATTTGCTTGTTTTCTAGGTTTATGTAACACCTTTCCTCCCACAGTTTTGATTTATTTGAGCTCAGAGAAAGAAACATCCAATCTGAAAAAAGTAAAAATAAAAGATGAAATAATGAGTGGCAAGAAATCCTTGACTACCTATTCTGTTAAGGTGCCTCAGTTCTCTCAGATTTAATATGCTTTGTTGAAGCACGTAGGTCTACATTTTACTGCCAACATGATTAGATACATTTGGTGGATACTACTATCTTAAATTCATTGTTGTAAATATTGATTGATGCTCAGCTCAGAGAAAGAAATATTTCAAGGAGTGTCACAAAGTTCTTCACTGTTTCAGAATAATCTGTCACTTATGCTTTGATTACTTTGCAGAATACAATATATTATAATTCAACTTACTTTCTTAACTGTATGTTATTTATTGCATTTTGACTATATTGAAGGATATTATAAAAAATATAATGTATGTTTCTATATGTATCTTGAAAAGCCATTTAAAAAGAGCTGCACTGGTATTTATAAAAATCCATCCTTTGTAGCATTTTCTGATTCTCCTGGTACACACACACACACACACACACACACACACACACGTATATTCTTCCATTGTAGCTGATTTCAGGATCTAATGTGGTATCACTACTCTGCATGGGGAAAAGATGATTATAACTGCATCCCAGAACAGCAATCCCTTTTACCCGGTTGATGCAGTGAGTACTGAATTAGATCCAATTAAATTTTTGGGTTACTACTACAATGGTTAGAGACAACTTGAAAGGTCCTTATCAACAATTCATGTAGATTTCCATGAATTTTCTGTTGTTTCATTCTGTAAAACTTTCAATTATTGAAACAAATTCTTAAAGTAAATAAACTTATAAAGAGAACATTGATTTGCATTTTCAGAGGTTTCAGCTTGGTTCACTTGGTCTTTTTGCTCTGGCCCTGTGGCAGTACAGCATGGCAGGAGCATATAGTGGAAGAGGCCTGTTTGTCCCATGACTGCCAAGTAGTAGGGTGGGTAGGCTCGCACAGTCCCTTTCAATGGCATAGTGTCCATGACTTAATTTCCTCCCAGCAGGCACTGCCTCCTATATATTCTACCATGTCCCCACGGCATCATGAGTTGGAGATAAAGCCTTTAATACATGGGACTTTGGAGGAAATCAAGGTCCAAACCATAACATAGTCCTAGGGTCTTGGATCCTAACCAAATCCTAGTTTTTGTTTTTTGTTTTATTTTTTTAAGTTTTTATTATAAAACTGATGTACAGAGAGGTTACAGTTTCACACGTTAGGCATTGGATACATTTCTTGTACTGTTTGTTACCTTGTCCCTCATACCCCCCTCCCCCCTCCCCCTCTCTCCCCCTGAGGTGTTCAGTTCACTTACACCAAACAGTTTTGCAAGTATTGCTTTTGTTGTTGTTTCTCATATTTACCCTTTGTCTCTCAATTTTGGTATTCCCTTTCAATTTCCTCATTCTAATACCAGTACACACTGTTTCCCATACACTCAGATAAGATTACAGAGATAGTGTAGATACAATCACAAGAAGGTGATACACAAACATCATCAATAGTAGAAATTCTTTTTAGTTTTGCTTTTATTTTTACTCTATTCTAGCTTTTGAAGTTCCATCTGTGAAGTCTCAATTATTTTCTGCAATGAGATGGATTAAAATTTAAAAAACTGAATAAGCCTTGTAACATTTCAAGCTTTCAATGGGAATTAAATATGGAATACTGAAAAAAAATCCATTTGGTGTGACATACAAGAAAAGAAGTAGCAAATAGGTTCATCACTACCTAGGCATGAGCAATTTCCTTCACTTTCTAGTCCTAAGTGTATTACCTATGTAATTAGGGATGTCATTATGAGTTTTGATATTATCTAAATTTTTATCCATAATTTTGTGACACCAAGAGCCTATAGTTCATTGTATATGTAAATTCTATTGATATTTAACACAATATTTATAAGCTGTAATTTCATGCCTTTGTGCAACAGACTTAATATGATACTTTATTTTAACTTTTGCAGATTTCTATTGGCTCATTGGTGTTGACAGGCAAATTTGTGGGTGCATATTATTAGCTTCTTATAAAATGACATTTCATCTGTAGTCAGAGTAACAAAATTTGAATTTTATGCATGAAAAGATTGATAGCTGGCACAATTATTAATTTCTGCAGGATTCCATTAACATTGCTATATGATTTGGAAAAGACATTTGCATTTAAACTCTAGTAAAAGAAAGCCCAATCTTCTCCTTTAACTTGGGGAAGCAAAATGCTTTAAGCAATCCTAATTGAACAGACTTTATACTTGAGGATAGGTTAGGAATTCACATGAACTGATACCTAGCATGGTTTAAAGTATTGTGGAAATATCAAGATTTGAGTTTAAATTTAAGCTATTCTTTGATAGATACTTGGCCTTGGAAAAGATATGTAATGATCGAGCTAAACCTGAACTGCGTATTACAAAATAAGAAAATCTATTTGTTTTTCAGGACAACTGTAGGCAGAAAATGTAACTATAGACTAAATATTATCACCATATATCCAATTATGCAAATGCAAACATACAAATATTCTTCTAGGTCTTTCCATCTCTTTTGGAATATGTAATGTTCTGTCATAAAGCACCTAGTTCAACTGAATATTATGCGATTTTCTTTCTCCAATTCACTTGAGCAGCTGTATTTTTTCCTGAGTTTTCACAGAAGAACAAAATTTTCTATACATTCTATTCACAATTATCCCCTAGAGAAAAATGTGTAGATCATTAGGCCTAAAAACGAGGCATTGGTATTACAAATATTTTTAATGAGAAAGAATGTCATGTTCCATCTTTTTTTATATATTAAGTATGTATATACCTCATATATAGATATAGACATAGATATATAGATATAATAACCATTTTACACATAGAATAATGACCTATTCAGAATAATTACCTAAAAAATTTGATTCCATATTGTTAGAAAACATGATTTAGATATTTTCATTGTTAGATTTTAAGGATAAAAGAATAAAAGAAAATCTTGTAAAAATAACCTGTGAATATGTACGTTCAAAATACAACCCAGTGAAATACATTGATACGAACTTATTTTCAAAACATCTGGATGATGGGAAGTGTGAGAGAGTGAACTTCTCAGAGCATTACTTAAATTCATTTATAGAAGACAATATTCACCTTGGAAAAACCCTAAAGCTATTGGAGTCTTATTTGGATGATGGATGTTTGAGCTTAAATTATGGACAAAAAAAATAGATAAGAGCGAAGTGATTCTTGTAAGCCAGAATAATTACGCATGAAATTGAGGTTTCATATGTTAGTTTCAAAAATAAACTATCTCCTTTAACCCATGGCCAAATGTCAGAGGTCCAGATCTCTGGAGCTCCAGTAACAGAGATCCTGGGCTGTCATTTCCTTACATCATCTAAGCCTGTGGCAGCTCACTACCTCCTACACACCCAGTATCCCAGTCAAGGGGGTACAAACAGGCATTCATTGTGGGCTTCCTTGCCTCCAACCTTCTACCACAACAAGCAGTGAGCGTCTTGTCTCCACAATTACCAACTACTCTTATATTTAACTTGTCATTTTCTTCTAAAGCAATCCTGTCTAGTGCACAGTTTTCCCATTTTTTTTCTTCTTAAAAAATAACAACTGGGAGGATTGTGTGTTACTTGTCCTATCTCTGCAATCATGTCTGTGAGATCAGTTTAGTAAGGTGCTCAAACGTGAAAAAGAGAACATTTCTTGAAATGCTCATGTGTTGTAGCCCCAAATTTGTACATGGCTTCATGTAAAAATGCCTTCATTATTTTAACGAGCTTGTCTTAGTGCCAGCTGTCACCGAAGGATGAAGAAAGAGGAAATAGTGGGTAGGAAATGATTGAGGGTTTTCTCACTCAACAATTGTTTCCATCTGTTTTTGGAACAAATTTTCTCAAAGGAAATGTAGAGACTAGAACACAATTGGTGGTGCTGTTCCGGTAAAAGAATAGATGAGTGATTCTTGCTTCACCCATCCTGACACAGATTTCATCCCCTAATTGACTGTGCTGGGGACCTTCCTGCTTTTTCCTGGATCTCCACTGAGTACTGTTTACTGAGGACTTTTCCTGGCAATTGCTGAAATGTATACAGAAGAGATTTTCCTTGTATTTTCTATTTTGTTTGGGGTTTATTTTTTGTCTGCTTCTGGTACCAGAAAACAAGATCCTGGCTTATGAATTCCTTTCAATCTCCCATACATAATTCAATAGCTGGCTATTCAATAAAGGCAAGAACTATTAATATGAAACACATATTTCTCCAGGCACTGTTTTAGAGACGAAAAGGATGGAGATGAATAAGGCAGACACATGTCTGCCTCCTGTAAAGTTAATATTCCAATGGCTCCACTGGGGGTTCATGACAGGAATTGTCTACAAAGTTCTATGCCCTGACATGTCAGTTTCATTAAAATTGTGATTGATTATTTTGTTTCTTATACTTTGGAGGTGTGTTTTCTGTTTGTTTTTGTTTTTGGTGCCCTTCCTGGGTCTTGAACTCAAGGTCTGGTCATTGACCTTGACCTTCTGTGTTCAGAGTTAGCATTCTACCATTTGAGCTACAGATCCACTTCTGGCCATCCCTCCTCCCATCTTTTTGGTTGTGGATAATTGAAGATCATAATCTCACAGACTTTCCTATATGGGCTGACTTCAAACTACAGTCCTCAGATCTTAAGACTCCAGAGAAGCTAGTATTATAGGCGCGAGCCAGTGGTGTTCATCTACATTGATGGATTTTTTTGCTGAGAATTTCACAGAATTTGAGTCCATAGGAGTACCTCAGAATTTATGAGACTGAATATTTATAAATAATATGCTTATTCAGATCACCAGAAGGGTTAGGTGGTTTGGGTAATGTTATACACATAATTTCTCTAATAGTCCTATTGAGTTTGTCTTCGATTCTTGCTTAGTAAACTGAGTTCAGGAGAAACTTCTTACCTTTTCTTCTGCTCCTGTAATCAGATTGAGCCATTTCATGTCAACAGGACCATGGGACTGATGGCCTGCTTTCAATGATTCCTCTCCTAAAAGTACATTCTCTTCATTTTCTATTAGAAAAGAAGGAATAATATACAGGTTAAATGAATTGAAACTTTTAAAACAGTGTACAGGAAATCATAACTGATTCAAAAAAGCTAGCTCTTATTGTTACTACTTTAACTGGTAAATTGGTTACTTTGTATAATTACTTTTCCTCTGCAGAAAAATTCTTTTACTGAAAGCTAGAGAGGTGTGGATTCATATATTAAATCATCATATGCAGTTTGACATTATGAAAGTAAGATAATAAGCATAGGCCATGAAATCCACCTGGGGCTCATATTTGTTATTGGGTACGTCATTTTATTCACCTGGGTAGAGAAAACACAATTGGGATGGGGAGAGCTTATAGATAAAGATATGAATTTAGGAAGTAGTTGTTTCTGTTGAACCACCTGAGCCACAGTATTCAGGTTTAGGAGATGGAATGTAGGGCTTGAATTTAGGAGGAAAAGACAAGTTATAAAAGTAGAAATCTTAACTCTGCCTTATACTAAAGTTTAACCTAAGACATAGCTTTTAATTTCTGCATCTGTTTTCTACTTAACAACTCAAAGATAATAAAATAAATCAAATTCAACTAGGATTTCTACCCTAAAACTATGTGGAACAGATGATACCAACAAAAATTGTAAAATTTAATGAATAATAAAATACAGAATGTGAAATCAACTGACATTGCACCTGAGGTTTTAGTTTTACCATTTGTCTTTCTTTCTATCTCATTTCTTCTTCTCCAATCTATTATTTGTAGTGAAGCATCATAGATATTAAAGATCTTATTTTAAAACATAACTGAAATATATCAGTAATATGACATTAAGTTATATATTGTCCTAGAAATTCAGTTTTATCATCATCTATAAAATATTCATGAAGCTGGGCATAATGATGCCCAACTGTAATTCCAGTATTCAGGAAGCAGAGGCAGAAAACGACCCCTTCTCAAAAAATAAAACAACAGCAATAAAACCTTAATGGGACTGTGCATTGGTTTTACCAAGATTTAAATAAAAACACTTCTTGTTATTTAATTTCTTGCTGTTAGTAATATGACAGGAACATACAAGTCACTTGAACTATGATAGCTTTCTTCATAATTTTCTCATTTTCTCATTTGGAATTTCTACATGTGCTTTTTTCTTATTATTCTTTAATGACTAAATAAAAACAAGATGAATCTACACTTCAAGACTGTACTCAAGAAGTTCACTGGGATATTCTTGGATTCTATACTTTTGTGTTGGCTTTCTATTGCTGATGGCTGATTAGATTGTGATTAAATATTGCTTTCCAACACATAAAATATTATATAGAACTCAGTGACTCCATTTAAATACAATTAAGATGAATACCCCTAGAGAATATAAAATATCGGTTACCATGAAGTATATAGAAATTTTGTTTCCTAATTTCTTCGCTCTTTTTTTCAAATTCTCTCAACTGGCTCTAAGCATTTGATAGCACATGATATACTAAATGAACACAAAAACCACTTTATCTTGATATTGATAAACAAAGACTTCTAATATCAAATAAATCATCCAAATTAGCATTTATTTTGTTTTTAAAAATCATACTCATATTTTAAAATATTGTAAATGTGATGTGCCTAGGGGTTACAGTTATGTCAGGTAGTAATAGTTCCTTTTTTTTTTTTAACAGTGTCACCTCTCTTTCATTTCCTCCCACGTTTTTCCCTTCCACTCCTCCTTCCCCACAAGTTGTGTATAGTTCACAGAGTCTAGTGAGTATCATTACTGAATTCGTTTACCCTTTTTCTTTTCAATACCAAGCTCCCTATGTAAATGTTTCAAAACCAGAGCAGCAGACATACAAACTGACATAAGCACAGGAATTCTAACAATGCTTGGCACATGAGACAAAGTTTTGTGTTCGGCTCTTCTAGACATAACAGCTAAACTTTAGTTTTCAATTAATTTATTCACTTGAAATTTTTTTAATAATCCAGGAAATATAAGCAGAAGCTTAACTTGTTGAATTCAAGTTATAATTCATCTCTATGCAACTTTACTGCTCGTAAATCAGTAAAGAATTGATAATAATGCCTTAAAGAAATAGTAATTTTTTTTGTAGGTTGTAGGGCTTGAACTCTGGACCTGGGCACTGTCCCTGAGTTCTTCTGGATTAGAGGTAGGATTTTGCCTAGCATGCATGAAGCCCTGGGTTTGATCGATTCTTTACTACCAGGTAAACAGAAAACGCTGGAAGTAGCACTGTGGCTCAAGTGGTAGAGTGCTAGCCTTGAGCAAAAGAAGCTCAGGGACAGTGCCCAGGCCCTGAGTTTAAGCCCCAGGACTGGCAAAATAAAAAAAAGAAATACTAATATTGAGAGGGTGCACTAACTATGATAAAAATTAGTTTGTTGCAGAGCTGACACACTGTGCTATTTTTGAATGGCACACACAGTCAGACATATTTGTACACTATTTTTTACTCTCAAAAGTGAATTTTCCAGGAAAAATGATGGCTTTTTTTTTTAATTTTTTGTCTTTATTATCAAGGTAAAGTACAGAGGGGTTACAGTTTCATATGTAAGTCAGTGAGTACATTTTTTTCTTTCCTTTTTTGCCAGTCCTGGGCCTTGGACTCAGGGCCTGAGCACTGTCCCTGGCTTCTTTTTGCTCAAGGCTAGCACTCTGCCACTTGAGCCACAGTGCCACTCCTGGCCATTTTCTTTATGTGTGGTGCTGGGGAATAGAACCCAGGGCTTCATGTATACGAGGAAAGCACTCTTGCCACTAGGCCATATTCCCAGCCCCGATGACTAAGTTTTAAGCTCTTAAACACATTGTTGGAAAAAAGAAATCTGAATGCTTGTAGAAAAATCAGATTTGGGGCAGTTCACTATTCAAAGGAACATATAAAATTTAAAGTGTGTACCACTTGCAGAGTACTAAAATAGCTCTCTCCTTGTTTTCCAAATGTTATCAATAACTATGCAGCTGTGATCCACACATGCTAAATTCAATCAACATGCTGGAAGAAAAGGAGTTGATGATGGTACTAATCACGGAGCATTTAAATGATATCAGAGCTGAGAAGACAAAAAAAAGAGGGAGAAAAAATAAATCATAGAGAAGAGAGATCTTGTAACTAGGGCAAACCAGTGGCGTTAGTGGACATTTCTATAAAATACCATGAAAAATGGAGCTTAAAATATTCTGCTTACAGAATTCACTCCCCCTCCTCTTCTTACTCAGTGAATTATATATTGAATTTTTAACTTTGTGATTCAAAACAGTGAGCTTTATGCATGTCATGACCTATCTTTTTGAAGTTCTCATGACATCTCAATGGTAGAAATAATAAAGTATGTGAATGAAATATATGTTAATTTCAGATGTAATTATACCATAAAAATTTCCATTGTTTTCAAGAATATACCATTATTTAAAGTCTACGTTTAAACTTTGAGTGTCTGAAACATAGCAACTACAAAGAAATCATCTACATATTCCACTCAGTACTTTTTTTTGCGGCGGGGGGTGGTGGGGGGGTGGGGGGCTGGGCGGGGGGTGGGCAGTCCTGGGCCTTGGACTCAGGGCCTGAGCACCATCCCTGGCTTCTTCCCGCTCAAGGCTAGCACTCTGCCACCTGAGCCACAGCGCCCCTTCTGGCCGTTTTCCATATATGTGTCGCTGGGGAATGGAACCCAGAGCTTCCTGTGTAGGAGGCAAGCACTCTTGCCACTAGGCCATATTCCCAGCCCCCACTCAGGACTTTTAAAAATAAACACTAAAGTAATAAAATGAAAACTAGTAAGTGATAAGCTTCTAAATTACCTGTAAGGAAAATAAAAGATAAACCATAAAATACTTTTAATTAAATAATTTTAAATCTGGGTGTGGTGCAGGTTAGTTGCATCACTGATGAGTTTAGCCAGTGTTAGAGTGCAAAACCCTATCTAAACAAAATCAAAGCAAAGCAAAAGGGACTGGAGGGGTGGATCAAGTGTTAGAATACCTTAAGTCAAATCCCCAGAACTGTCAGTCAAGCAATTAATTAAGACATTGAAATATAATTTCATAGTTTCTAGGATACAGACAGATTAAAAAGTTATATTGTGGTCATCAAGATAAGGGTAGAAACAAAGCAGTAGAAAGTAGACAAGTACTACAAAATTTACAAAAGCGGTTCCATGAAAGAACAGTGAAACTGATAAACACACAGCTAGATAGATTCCATTATTCTAGTTTCAATTATGAAAGGCATAAGGCTATAACAGATACTATAGAAATATAAAAGACAAAAGGACAATTGGATAATTTCACAACAAATTACTGTTAAATAAATCACTTGTTAAGATTTAAAAAATTTTAAACACATAGAAAAGATGTATAAATTGACACACAATTAAACTGAATAAGAAGCTATTCCTCTAGATCTTTTAAGGAAATGGAATATGGTATAAAATTCCTTTCATAAAATAAATTTCAACTCAGGTGGTTTAAATGATTATCTGTATCTGTCATTTCCAAAAAGAATAACAATATTCCACAAGCTTTCCATAAATTAGAAAAAAGAAGAAAGCCTTTCAAATACATTTTATGAGAACAGTCTAAGACTAAAATCTGACCATGATATAAAATAAAATACCCATTCGTAATTTTCCTAAATACAGACATAAAATTAGTTGCAAGACATGTATCAATCAAGTCCCGCATAACTTTAAAATTGCTTATTATGCCTAAAACAACCAACCATTACTCCAGCAACACAGGAATAGCTTATTATTAAAAAATTAATTATCAAACTTTACTGTAAAAAAGGAATAAAGAGCAGAAATTTGTGATCACTTCAATAGATACTAGGAAAAGTATATAATAAAATTAAACCAGTAAAATTCAAAGGCCTCCTAGAGAAGTAAAAAAATTAGAAACCGAGCCTGGTTTCAGGAGCTTTCCCCTGTAATCCTAACTACTCAAGAGACTGAGATCTGAGCTTAAGGTTCTAACCTAGGCCAGGTAGGAAAGTCCATGAGACTCTCCATTCAACTACTTAGAAAAAGAGAGAAGTGGTATTGTGGCTCAAGTGGTAGTATTCTAGCCTAGTATTCTTCTAGTGTTTTCTGGGCCCAGACCCAGAGTTCAAGCTCAGGAATGGCAAAAAAATAAAATAAAATAAGTAAATAAAATAAAAAAAATAAAGTCCTCAGCCTTATATAAGTCAGCAAGAGAAGGTTCCATAACTAAATTAACAGTAAATATTGAACAATTCTTAGTAGGATCAGGAAAATTATAGATTGTCCAGTTTCACTACTTCTATTCTTCCTTGTATTAGAAATCTGTACTAATAAAATAATAGGATTTTTTAAACAAAAGTAAACAATAAATAGAGTAAATAGAAAATTTGAAGGAATCTACAAAACAAAATTTAGATCTGGTAGATAAATCTAATAAATATACGGTGTAAGATACATATCAACCATGAACAAACATTTTAAATAATGAAGCTAAACTAATGTTACTTAAAATATTATCTTTGAGCTGCTCAGTGGTGTAGCTCAATGGTAAAGCACTTGCCTACCACATGCAAGACAATGAGCTTAATTTAATTAATTAAATTTAATATTTATATATAAAATTCTTTTCAATAAATTTAGTAATTGTTATGAATAAACAGCCTTAACATAAGAACATTGTTGAACTAAAGCAAGTACCTCTAAGTAAGTAATAAACAGAAGTACCTAAAGTACCTCTAAATAACTAGGGTTTTCTATAATTTGAAGATTCAATATTGGAAGCTCACATTTTAACCTAAATGAATCCATAGATTCAATATGACCCAAAGCAAAATATGAGAAGAGTTTTGTAGAAGTTGATAAAATACTTCTAAACTCCATATGGAAATAAAAATATCAAAAATACCTTGAGAAAGGAAATGACATGGAAATATTTACAGTAAGTAAATCCATGTATTAAATCAGAATTACAAAGATAGTGCCATGTGAATTTCTAAGAATTTGGAAAAAACATAAAAAAAGAAAACAACCTCCAAAAAACAGTTGATGTAAGCAGAACACTGGTGGCTCCAACCTGTAATTCTAGCCTCAGGAGAATGAGACTGAGGATCAAGGTTTGAACCCAGCCCAGGTAGGAAAATCTGTGAGACTCTTATCTGTTGTTAACCACCAAAAAGCCAAGTTCAACTGTAGCTCAAGTGGTAGAATGTTAGCCTTCAGCATAAATATCAGGAACAACACCCTGACCTTGAATTAATGTCCTAGAACCAGCACCTGCCCCCCTCCAGTTAATGTAATACAATAGAGAAAACATACATTTAGTCATGTAGTTATTTTACATTTTAAAAAAGGAATGGATTAGTTTCACAACTAATTATACCAGAAAAGATGGATATTTCTATGGGGAAAAAGATAGTTTTCTCTATTCTGCTATGAAGCCCAAAGTTTAATTAGATATGAATCTTAAGGGCAATCAACATAGAATTTTCACAATAAAACATCTTCAAGACTTAAAATACAATTTTCACCTGTTTACATAACCAGCAAATATAGAAACCTGTGTTAAATATGCCAGATGCAGAAATACAATTACTTCATAATCTCATTTATATAAGGAGTCTAAAACAGTCTTACTTATGGAAGCAGAATATACAGCGAAATAGGGATGAAATGATATTGATAAAAGCATAGAACATGTTAGTGAGACAGCAGGAACAAGTTCTTTTTTTCATGTTTTGATGGAAATTTTTTTTTTGTTTTTTTAACTTTTTTGTTGTCAAAGTAATGTACTGGATTACGGTTACATACATAAAGCAGTGAGCACATTTCTTATCAAACGTGTTACCTCCTCCTCTGTTTTTCTCTGACCTCCTCCCCTCCCCGATTCCGTCCCCACCCTCTCCTGAGATGTACAGTTGGCTTACAGCATATTGTCTTGTAAGTATTGCTGTTGAATTGGTTCACCTTTTACTCTTTATCTCTCCATTTGGGTGTTCCCCTCACCTAGTTCCAATAAACGTACGAACAAAACTGAGGAAGCTGAGATCTGAGGATCGTGGTTCAAAGCCAGCCTCGGCAGGAAAGTCCATGAGAGTTTTCTCGAATTATCCACCAGAAAACCGGAAATGGCACCCAGGCTCAGGTTATAGAGCACTAGCCTTGAGCTGAAGAGCCCAGGGACAGCACCCAGGACCAGAATTCAAGCCCCAAGACCAACCAAAAGTAAGAATAAAAATAAAAACATTTTCTTAATCCATTCATTCACTGAGAGGCAGCTGTGTTGTTTCCATAGCTTGGCTACAGTGAATACTGCAGCATTGGACATGATCCTGACTTGTAGTCCTTTGGATTTGAAATGTTTTAAATGCCCATCCCAGGAAGCTAGGCTTGAGGCTGGCAGCATCTTTGTTACTTTCTGTCTCCATGCTCTGATTTCATTGCTGGTTTGTGAAGTTCTTCCTCAGCCAGTCTTGAAGCATATTTTTTCCTTCTATTGCTCTGGTTCCTCTCTGCGGCAAAGCAGCATCCTCTGTTATGGTCGTCGTGGCCACTGTCTACTCATATATGAATTTTATAATGCTCAATTATTAGGATGCATTATATGACCATTTAAACCAATTTAAAATCAACAGAATTCTGGCCAACTTATGTTGATGCACTCGATTAGTAAATATCCTTACATGAATAAAACTTCATTTTATATAAAGTCTGAAACATAGTAAAGTCATATATACATTCATCTTAAATAATATGGTAGTCAATAATTTCAGGAATGCCAGTCTGCTAATTTTAATTGGACCCCATTCTTTATTCCTCTAGCTTTAACCTCAATGTAGTTAACGTTGCTTTATTGGTCTTTGTATTTCTTGATCTATATACATTATAATTTTACCAATTATGTATGGCATAGCAATATTTCATTAAAACATGTTAGTAGGGCTGGGAATATGGCCTAGTGGCAAGAGTGCTTGCCTTGTATACATGAAGCCCTGGGTTCAATTCCCCAGCACCACATATACAGAAAATGGGAAGAAGTGGCACTGTGGCTCAAGTGGCAGAGTGCTAGCCTTGAGCAAACAGAAGCCATCAGGCCCTGAGTCCAAGCCCCAGGACTGACAAAAAATAAAAAATAAATAAAAATAAATAAAACATGTTAGTAATAACATATATGACATAACCCTGTATGTACCATTTGATGTTATTTATTTATAACTTATCAGTATTGGGTTGTTTTCTTCATTTTACTCAGGGCCCCACACTTGCTTGATAATTGCTCTATGATTTAAGCCATATAGATAGTGCTTGGTGTTTAAGCCATATAGATAGTACTGGTATAGGTGATGTACAGAGGGGTAGAGTTACATAAGTCAGGTAATGAGTACACTTCTATTTGAACAGTGTCACCCTTTCCTTTGCTTTCACTGTTTGTCGCTGCCAGTAATCCTCCTACAAGTTGCATAGTTCATTTTGTGCATAGTATCTAGTGCATATCACTACTTCATTTGTTCCCCCTTTGTCCCACCATTTCTGTCTTCCCCTTTACCTTCCCCCAAACCGATAAGCTTACATACAAGACAAAAGATACAGGAAAAAAAAAAAAAAACAACAGAGACAAAGGAGAAAAAAACCACAAAAAGCAAAATATTAAACAAAATCTCTTTAAAAAAATTATAATTAAATTTTGTTGACAAGGTGTTGTATAAAAGGGGTACAGTTACATAATAGGGCAGTGAGTACATTTCTTGTGATATCTTACACCCTCATTTTTCTTTCCCTTCCCTAGATCAGGTAGGCATATATATACAATACCCAGTGTACCAAAAACATATACAGTAGCCACATGGCATACACCAAAGGAAATAAACCTAGAACTTTAAGTACAATGTCAACAATAGAGTTTGCTTATCCTTGTCTTATATGAACATACATATAAAAAAAACTCTTAATTCCATTTCTTGAAATTCATTTTGATAAACACTATTTTATGTGATCATAAAAATTCAATCATAAAAATTCAGAAATCAAAGGGTCTTGGAATATGGCCTAATGGCAAGACTGCTTGTCTCATATACATAAAGCCCTGGGTTCGATTCCCCAGCACCACAGATATAGAAAACAGCCACAAGTGGCACTGTGGCTCAAGTGGTAGGGTGCTAGCCCTAAGCAAAAAGAAGCCAGGGACAGTGCTCAGACCCTGAGTCCAAGCCCCAGGATTGGCAAAAAACAAAACAAAACAAAAAATTCAGCAATTAAGACTTCAAAACATAATGTTGAATTCTCAGACACCAAATCGCTTGAGTAATCCTTATCATACTTGGACCACTCTGGTTAGAGAGATATTAAATTTTCTCATCTTACTGTAAATGTACCTTATGCTTTCCTATATAGTTTCTTTCTCCTTACATCTCTAAACTAATTTATGTGCCATTTTATAAGGATGCCTTGTATTTTAATTGTTACTCACCCATTGACTTTATATTCTATATGTATTTTAGTTGCTGGAAGTCCTACTGAACATTTTAACTTATTTCTATCTATTTTGACATTTTCTTCATTACTTCTCCAGGGTTTTTCTATTTTGATTTGTATCTCATTTTTCTTCTATTTCTGAAAAATTATTAACTACGAGTTCAATTAACTTGTGAGTCTTGAGTGTTTTCACTTGAATAGTTATCTGTTCAGAAAAAAAGTTATATGTACAAAGAAGCCTAAAATTTAATACCTAGTAGCCTTCTAAGATACTGACTTCATAGATACTATGAATTTAAACTCTACATCTAAATGAGGTAATTCCTAGTAAAAAGAATATATCAAGAGAGATCATTTTAACTCATACCTTGAAACTAAAACAATTTAGACAATTTTTTTTCTTCGGGCTCTCTTGGCCCAGAAATTATATAACTTAACAATTATGTAAATTATAGCAAATATAGTTTGTTATAATTTACCTAGAACAGGTATTTTAAAACAAGGACATTCAGCCCATAATTCTTCTGAAATTAAGTAAAATTGTCATTATTTGAGTATTTTCTATATGATGTCATAAGTTGGTGATGAATTAGAATTAATCTTTGACATTTCTGTTATAAGAATTTGTAAAGCAAACCAGATAGTGACATCAATGGTTCTATCTGCTTTTTAAAACTAAATTTACATGAAAATGACTTATTCATCTTCTATAACATACTAAATGTAATTTATTGTGTCACCTTGGAGGCTTTAAAAGACCCATCACTGACATTTAAGAAAAGCATGTAATCATTTGTCTTACAGGGAGGCAGTGGGTTTCTGCATGCCATTGCAATGAATGAAGAGTAAAGTAAACATAAGCCTCCATTAAAGGAGACTGAGATGGAAATTTACTTCCTTTAAATAGTTCTACTGGTTGTGACTGAAATGAAGCCATGTGAAAAGGAAGCATTTTCTCCAATGGGCTGGGGAAAAATAAAAACCTGAAAATTTCCATTTTATGTGTAACGGAATGATGGAGATTAGAAACTACAGCTGGGTAAAATAAAAGGGACAAATTTTTATACAGATTTTCTAAAATAGGTTCCAGTTTCCATTTGAGTAGAAATGTGTTTAAAGGAAAGTGATCAACAGCTATTTTCAGCTGCTTCTTTATTTTGTTCTGCTGACTAGTTTAGCAGATTGAAATGTATGTGGTGCCATTCATAAGCAGATATTCTCAGTGTACAGAACACTTTTTGATTTTAAAACATTACTTTCTGATTCTCTTAATGACATATTGCAGAGAAGAGAAAAGTACATTTTTTTCTCCTACATATATCTCATAGATGTTATTTTCTTTTAGTCATCAACCTGAATGGTAATTTTTATAAGTATTAACTGTCCTGATTTCTTCCTCTGAAATTGCTCTTCATGATAGAGCACTCATGAGAGAGCTATTTAATAATAGATCACACTTTAAAGTAATGAGAAATTATTACCAAGAAAACAGTTGACTTTTATTGACAACTAAAGCACACTTAACATACGTGAATCCAGTGATAAAAACACCCTAGTGATATCTCACATACCAGCAACTTTGCCTTCCAAAGATGAAAGGCCTCACCACCTTTTTGTGCTGATGTTCTATGTTTCCTGGATATTTCCTGCTGTGTGATTTGCTCATTTCCAGATGTCATTCTCTGTTATTAAACTATACATGTTTGAGGATTTTCAAAGCTACTGATATACAACTTTGAGTAAGGTGAAGAGACAGTGATAAATGTTACTGTCAGTCCCCTCATTTCTATAGATCCAACTATGTCAACTATGATTGAGAATAATTTATTTGTAATAGAGACACTGTTCTCAATTTCACAAATAGTAATGTCTTTTAATTCCAAGGTGAAACATCTCAAAAATTGAACTCTTTCTCTTGTATATACTTCACTAAATACTATTGACAGTATTCAAATTTAACAGATATTCATTAGCAAATGCTAGCACTTGAAAAATGAATGCATAAAATGACATTTCTGACCATAATACTTGCAAATTAACAAATCTTGTCAACTATTTCTTATAAGAACTAGAAAAAAAGTACTTTAATCATCCACATAGTCATTCATTTTTCAAACAAATAACTTTTTAGAAAAATCCCCAAGTACTTGGAAACACATCAGTGTAAAGATTAATGCAGTACCTGCCTGTAGGCTTCCGTATGAATTAGACAGATAAAGGAGTGCTTCAGTAAATGAGCATGTACTCTCAGTTGACAATAACTATTTCAGTGGAAGGAAAGAGCAACCAAGAAGGCTTAGATTTAGGCCACTTTGGATAGAGGTTGAAACAGGCACAAAATTCCTGAAAAAAAGTAATGGAAGCATAGGTCTGAATTCAGTGAAATGAGACAAGTAAAATGCCCTAAGGAAAATCATGTCATATGAGAAGAAGAATATGCAATTTTCATGTTTAAAGTAGTAAGTGACAAAAAATGGCTCAGCAACCAGGGTATTAAATCTGAAGGAAATTGTAACTATTGCTTGGAAAAGAAAACAGAATGATCAACTACCTTCATATGTAATCATTTTATACAAAAATGTTTGACATTTTAGTTAATTTTATTTTCTTTATTATTTGTATTATCGAGATTGTACATATTTATGGGGGTACACTGATTGTTTGATACATATATATGTAATGATAATTATCAAATCAGGTTAATTGCCATTTTTATTCTCTCCTTATGACTTTGTGTTTGGAAAGTTTGAGCTTCTCTCTTGTAAACATTTATAAAACATATGCTATATTATTGTGAGCAATTAATTGTCTCCCCATTGAACTAAAAACTCCAGAAGTTACTATTTCTCTCATATTGTGTTTGGATGATTTTTTATTTATTGTTATGATAAGGTGTACAGAGAGGTTACAGTTACATAAGTGAGGTAATGAGTACATTTCTTCTTGAACAGTGTCAGCTCTTCCTTCACTTTCTCTCAGGTTTTCCCTCCCATTCAACATAGTGTCTATTTAGCATCACTACTGTATTTGTTCTCCTTTGTCACACCATTTCTGTGCCCCCCCCTTTGCTCTCTCCAAAACCAATAAAAGCAGCAACAAAGGAGAAAAGAAAATCAAGCAAACAAAAAAAAATCCACCCCCTTCCATCTACCACTCCTTCCTTCCTGCCTCAAGTAACCAGATTTGAGATATCATATCAATATTTTATCCTCCAACTATAAGAAATAATATGTGCAATATTTCTTTCTGTGTGTGACTTACTTGACTTAACATAATTTCCTCCAGGTCTATCCATTTTGTTGCAAATGACAAGATGTGATTTTTTTCCTTTGGTTCAGTAATATAATATTCCAAGGGTATATATAGCAAAAATTTCTTAGCTACTATGAATAGTACAAAAAAAGTGTGTGTGTGATGGGATGGGGAGGGGGAGTGAGGATAGGGAATACATTGTTCACAAAGAAATATACTCGTTACCTGACTTACGAAAAAGTCACCCATCTCTACAACATCTTAATAATAACAATAAACTTATAATTTAAAAAAGAGTATGTGGTATCTCTTGATTAAATAAATAAAATTTTTGTGAGGAGAAGATGTGGAGAAAAAATCATAAATTATTGATGAAAAAGCAAATTTAGTACAAATTATGAGACAAGCAATTTTTTTAAATATTTATTTTGCCAGTCCTGGGGCTTGAACTGAGGGCCTGAGCACTGTCCCTGGCTTCTTTTTGCTCAAGGCTAGCACTCTACCACTTGAGCCACAGCACCACTTCTGGCCTTTTCTATATATGTGGTGCTGAGGAATTGAACCCAGGGCTTCATGTATACGAGACAAGCACTCTCCCACTAGGCCATATCCCCAGCCCCGTATTATGGAATTCCTTTTTGTTTTTTTTGCCAGTCCTGGGTCTTGGACGCAGGGTCTGAGCACTGTCCCTGGCTTCTTTTTGCTCAAGGCTAGCACTCTGCCACTTGAGCCACAGCGCCACTTCTGGCCATTTTCTGTATATATGGTGCTGGGGAATTGAATCAGGGCCTCATGTATATGAGGCAAGCACTCTTGCCACTAGGCCATATCCCCAGCCCAATTAGTACAAATTACAAGTCCTGTTCAGCTACTACTGAATGAATCTCCCTCAAAACAATAAAAAATTTTTCTACCATAAATTAACCTACCCTACTTTTAGGTTGATCATTGATTTAAGCCTAAAGAATATGTAATGGAAGTTCTTTCCCTTGAGATACAGAGAAATTGGTGGAAAACATTGATTGTATTTTAATTCGAACAGCTGAAGAGGTAGTTCTGCGTGTGCACTGTTAATCAGCTAGGGTTAATAAGGCAAATTGATTCTTACATGTATGATTGTATATTGTTCTTCTGCTTATATTTAGAATCTCGTTGCTATTTGTTTAATTTGGTGAATAATGATACAAATTTTACCATGTAATTTTACCATATTTGTAACTTAGTTTGTAATTATTATAGGGCATGAGATTGTTTAGTAATTAGTAAATATAATGTCCCTTAAGGAAAAACTAAGAAAATTCATGTTTTTATAAAGAAAAATTTGAAAAATTGTCTTTGTCCTATATGTGAGTTTTTGTTTCAAGAAAATTAGTTAGATAGTTCTAATGAAATATTAACATAACTCTAGTTAGACTAGAATTCGCTTATTGTCTCAAATGTGTTCTGCATGTTCTAAATAAATAAGAATCCATAGAATGAGGCTTTTGAAAATTTTACTTAGGACTTTATATTTTCAGGATAAAGTAAAAAACTTTAATCAATGCTCTCAACATTAAAATGGTGGAAATCAATAAGTTTTCTCAATAATAAAATGAGTGAAATTAGAGGTAATTACAGTTGACATGTTGGTCATGAGATGTACTAGTTTGAATTATGATAGAGTTATTACCGATGCTAGGAAGCAAAATAACTCGGAAACCATTCCATCTGGCTGTGAGACAATGAGCTCCACTTCACAAGACAGAAAAATAGCATTTTAATTCTATATACCTATCTGTTCCAATGCTAAATAAAATAACTGCAAATCTTTTTTAAGTGATATTTTGGGGAGTAATGAAAAAAAGATATGGTACTAATTTTTTAGAGTTTCATTCTAAACATTGAAAAAGAATGCCATAATATAACAAAAATGGGAAAGACTTGTTTCAATTATGATGGATAAACTTATAGGGTTAAAAAAAGATAGCAGAAAGCCTAATAAGTTATAGCATCTGATAAACAAATAAATAATATATACAATAGAAAGTTAGGTAGATAGGTAGGTAGATGATAGATAGAAAGGTGATATGTAGATGGATAGACAAATAGATGTAAAGAGAGATCCTGCCATCCATCTATCCATGCATACACCCAACCTACCGTCCAACAAACCAAATATACCTACACACATATGGACATACGTGGGATACTTACTTTAACACACTGGAAAATTGGATGGGGAAGCTAGACTTGAGGGTAATATTTTAGAAGAAAGAGTAAGATAAGTTCTTATTTCTTCTATTTCTGTTGCCCTCGGGGTATTTATTCTAAAGATATGGCAAAAAGCACAGAGATCTTGGGAGAGGCCCAATCTGAAGATTACCAGTAGTAAAATCAGAGAAACTGATCACATTTCAGTAGTTCCAAAATTTAGAAAAGAAAAAATATTTAACTGTAAGATTCAAATCTTGATGAGGAGAGAGAAGCTAAGATACATGGCCCCAAATCTGCTGTCTTTTCTATAAAGGATTTACTAGGTTTTGCAACTGAATAAACCAGGAGGCTAAAATGTAGAATAACATTTTTCAGACTTTACATGAGTAAGAGCCAGACATAGTCGAGTTCAAACCAGACATAGTAAAGCACCTCAGCAATTTTTGTTGTTGTTTTTGCTCGTCCTGGGTTGAACTCGGGGCCTGGGCACTAACCCTGAGCCTTTTTGTGCTCAAGATAGTGTTCTACCATTTCAGCCACAACCTCACATTCAGCTTATTCTGCGCAGTTTCTTGGAGGTAAGAGTTTCATGGACTTTCCCACCTCAGCTGGTTTCCTACCACTATCCTCCTATCTCAGCTTCCTGAATAGCTAGGATTATAGATAGGCATGCGCCACCAGTATCAGCCTCCCAGTATTTTATAGAGAACCAAAAGGAGGTTATTCCCTTGAAGCCAAGAAATTCAGAGAACAACATGTTGACAGTGTCACAATGTAGAATTTATACAGCTGTCTCTGCTTATACTGAAATGCTCAGCCCACCTCTATTTGCCAGAAAGGATCAACACTCTGTAGAAAAACACTTAAAAATCTCAATAACCAGTACACAGCATTTAATTCCAGAATTTTACTATGCCAAGAAAAATGCCTCCAAATCCCTGATTAATAAGTAAAGTTGGCAGTGTCTGAACATGAGGTCAACCCACAAATTTCAAAATAATACAGAAAAATAAGTTTTTAAAAATCAATTTTTTTCTGTAGCAAAAGAGTGATATTATTTAGATGTGGTTCTAAAAATGTAATAAAGAGAATTCTACAGAGGAAACTTCAAAGCATTACATTACAAATTCATTTTGTGAAGTTCAGCAAATAGAAAGGCGGTTGATATGAACAGATTTCAAGATTCAACTTTTTAAAGACATTGGTGTTTTCTCAGGTGAATCTGAGAAAATATTATTTGTACCAAGAGTATGTAAACTAAATGACAGATGAAAATTAATTTGAGAAGATCAAGACCAAAGAGAGACAAGAAATCTTGAAGAAGAAAGCTACACCAGATCTTTAATTATTAATATTTGGCTTGCTTTCTCTATATCGTTGAAGATTGTTGGAATTTTGATGAGTATTGCATCTAATTCGTAAATTGTGTAGGACAGTATTGTTATTTTCACAATGTTGATCCTTAGCAGGAAGAACAATGATGAAGGAATATCAATACCAAACATCAAACTCTATTACAAAGTAATAGTAATGAAAACATCCTGGTACTGGCACAAGAATAGGCCAATGGGCCAATGGAACAAAATAGAAGACCCAGATATGAACCCACAGAACTATAGCTAACTAATATTTGATAAGAAAGCCCAAAACAACACAAGATTCAAGAAAGACAGCCTCTTCAACAAATGGTGCTGGCAGAATGGGCTACACATAAAGATAAATTTGAAGCTAGATCCTTATATATCATGCTACACCAGAATTAATTCTACATGGATCAAAGACCTCAATATAAGACCAGTTACCATGGAAATATTATCTATCAGAAGGGATAGGGGAAACACTAGGGCTCCTGGCACAGATCAAAACTTCCTAAGGTCCAGAATCACAAGAAATCAAAAAAAGACTAGATAAATTAGATTGCATCAAATTGAGGAGTTTCTGCATGGTAAAGGAGAAAGGTGGCAAGATAAGTAGAGAACCCACAGAATGGGAGAAGATATTTTTTTTTTACTAGCTATGCATCAGACAAGGGTCTCATATTCAAAATGTAATTAGAGCTCAAAACATTAAACCCTACAAAAAAATAAACCCTCAAAGAAACAACAGCCCAATTAGTAAGTAGGCTGAAGACTTAAAGAGAGATTTCTCAGAAGAAGAAATAAGAATGGCCAATAGACATATGAAGAAATATTCAACATCTCTGGCCATAAAAGAAACACACATCAAAGTAACATTCAGATTTCACTTCAACCCAGTTAGAATGGCCACTATCAAGAAAACTATCAAGAACAGATACTGGTAGGGTAGGAATGTGGCCCAAAGGGAACACTACTACACAGTTTGTGGGAATGGAAACTTATTAAACCACTCTGGAAAGCAATATAGAGGATTCTCAAAAGACTAAACATGGAGCTTCCCTATGACCCAGCAATCCCAGAAATGGGATTGCTGGGATTATCCAATAAATCACAAAAAAGGCTACACTAAAACTATCATCGCAAACATGTTCATTGAAGCATTGTTCACCATAGCCAAGACATGGAATCAATCCGATGCCCATCAGTGGATGAATGGATCAATAAAATGTGATGTACTTATACACAATGGAATGCTATACTTCCATCAGAAAGAATGATATTGTACCATTTGTTAGGAAATAGAAAACATTGAGACAAGTATGTTAAGTAAACAAGACCCAAAGAAACATAGGTTGAATGGTTTCCCACATTTTGTAACTAGAAAGTGCCTATAGATTTACAAATAAACACACTGGATGGTAAAAGACAAAGAAATACTTTGACATGATAAATGTACAGGACTCTAGACATTCACAAAGAGACACCAAAAGAGGACTTTAGGAGAGGACCAGAAATATTCAATACCTATGGGCATATGTTCATATAAAATTATTTTTATAGAAATGAACTCCAAAAATGCAATTAAGATGTTTTATGGTAATTTATTTCTTTTTTCTGCTTTGCCATTCATTTTGCTTTCTGTAACTTTTGTCTTGTATGTAAATTTATCTGTTTTAGGGAGGATAAGAGGAGCACAGAAATGATGGGACAATGGGTGAACAAATGCAGCTGTGATACTCACTAGACACTATATTGAAAATGAGCTATACAATTTGTGGGGGAGGAAGGTTGCAAGGGAAAAAGTGGCACAAAATGAGGGAAGAGGCGACATTGTTCAAAAGTAAATGTATTCATAAACTGACTTATGTAATTGTAAACCCTGTGTACATCACCTTTACAATAAACAATAAAAACATAAAAAATAAAAAGGAACAAAACTACAGAATTCTCAATGTCATATAACCAGAAAACAAGAAAATAACATTGTCAATAAAACTGCATATAAATAAGTGGATCAGTGGAGTGAAACGAGCACAGAAACCTCAACACAATTTGATTTGTGACAAATGACAACCATACAATTGAAGAAATGACAGTAAACTAAACAGATCTTCTGGGACCAGTAGATAACTCTAGTAGCAAATTAATCTCGGCTACAACAGACCATCTGTGTAAAAAGCATTCCTAGATTGACTATAGGCCTTAATATAAAACATAGCCATGTAAAATTACAGAAAAATACTAAGTACCTTCATAATACTGAGATAAACAAAACTTTCTTCAACAAGATGTTAAAATTACTAATTACAAAAATAAAACTGATAAATTCAGTAAAATTAAAAGCCTGTGTTTACCTAACACACATTGTAAAGAATAGAGGAAGGTCTTCTGCTGAACACACATCTGACAAAATGTCTAAATATTTACAAATCAGTACAGAAACATCAATGACTCAACAGACAATGATCAAAAGATTTCAGTTGATACAACTTCTTTACAGTAATACTTAAGGAATTGGTTTGTTATTAGGGAAATGCAAATCCAAAGCAACATTCCTATTTCTACATATTGATGGGAATGGCTAAAGTTAAAACTGTAAAAATGGTACTCTCAAGTGTTGGTTGTGATTTGTGATTCCTACATGCTAAGGAAGACTGAATTGGTAATCATGGGTGACCAATTTTTAATAGCAATGAGTATCACTAAATTATACATGCTCACTGATCTTCACTTTATATGCCCCAATATAAATATGCTTCTTAGTAGGTGTGTCCAAAGATGTTCATAACAGAGCTATGAAAAGTAACCAGTGTTAACAAACATAAGTTCAAAAATCATTACCCATTAAAGTGGATAGATCTCAGATACAGCTGTCCATGAGGGAATCAGTATGAGTATTAAAATACCCTATTCTATTAATGAAAAAAAAAGTAAATATATAGAATGAGTTGTTAGGAGAGTATGATCACTGCTAGTAAATAGTTCCATGGGGCTATGGATTTCTGGATATCAATAATGTTTTGGTCTTTTGTTTTGTTTTGTTTTTGTTCCTGGGGCTTGAACTCAGGGCTTAGCCCCTATCCTCTCTTTGCTCAAGGCTAGCATTGTACCATTTGAGCCACAGCGCCGTTTCTGGCTTTTTCTATTTATTGCATGCTAGGCAATCATACTACCACTAAGTCACATTCCCAACCCAATAATTTTTTTTATAACAATGCTGACCATTTGATTCAGTTTGTCAAAGCCAACTGGTACACTTCCTGTCTGTGCTTTCTATTTCAAGAAACTGTTAAAACAGTGGCATCAAACAAAACAATGAAACACCTTTTGTTTTCTATTTTCTCACACACTTCTGATCAAGAAAAAAAATAATTTCTCCTTTGACAAAATGGGTAGGTTGTCTATTCTGAAATGAGACAAGAACTTCATAGTTGGTAATCTGGTTTGCCTTAAAGGTATGTATATAATGGATCATAATTTCCTCATTTACTTCTCCATAGTAATGACCATTCTTTATTCACTGGTCATAGAAAAGAGCACACATTTATTAGTCTTTGGTGAAATATAGTTGGTTGTAATTTTTAGTATTTTTTTTTTTGGCCAGTCCTGGGCCGTGAATTCAGGGCCTGAGCACTGTCCCTGGCTTCTTTTTGCTCAAGGCTAGCACTCTGCCACTTGAGCCACAGCACCACTTCTTGGCCATTTTCTGTATATGTGGTGCTGAGGAATCGAACCCAGGGCCTCATGTATACGAGGCAAGCACTCTTGCCAGTAGGCCATATTCCCAGCCCCAATTTTTAGTATTTTTGACATCATCTCCCAGGGCACACGAATGTAAAGTAAACTCATACAGGTTGTTTGGCTTCTGTACAAAATTCCAAACTAGGGAATGTGAACCGCTCTGTGATTTTAAACTATTCTATTTAATGTAGATGATGTTATTCAATGCTTTCCTTTAAAGATCAAGATGGGTTGTTGTTTTTTTTTTGCAAACAATAGTAATGTTAGGCACACTGAACATGAACTTTTTTAATTTATAAGAAAATTAAAAACAGCCCAGCAGTCAGGTCAAGATGACGATGAGGTTGCATGGCTCCCCCATTTTTATTTCTGGAGCCCTCTCAGCTTTCTTTTTCTGCTAGGACATGTTCTGCTTTCCAATCTGCCGCCATCCTAATGAGATGTTAGGGCAATTTTCAGAAAATCTGAAGTAGTGTTTGAAGTTTATAAAGCCTGAGTGCATTGCTGATTAGATCCAGAGAAATCCAGCCCTGCAGTAGAATGTAGGCTGAATAAGAGGGAGAAAACAAAAAGGGGGACTGGAAGAGGGAAAGCTAGACAAGATATAATTAGCAAAACCTCAGCAAGAAGTAAATATAACTTCAACTAGGCTGGTGGTGCAAAAAATAGAAGGTAGGAAGCAACAGTGAAAAGTGAAGTTGAGATGCAATTAGCAAATAAGAGGACCAATTGGCTGTTTTGAGGATTGCAAAGAAGTGTGCAGCCGGAATTTTGTACTTAAGGTCATTGAGTAAATGGGGGTCTCTCCGTTCTCAGTCTTATATCATGCAATGGATTGGATTCCTGTTTTGTTCCATTCGCTCACACAGAGAATACACTAGAGCACTGTTAAACTTCTCACATTTGTTCATATGTTCGAAGAGATGCAGGGCACTTCTGCACAGAGTGTGAACGAGAATGAGGCACCATGAAGGCAACATGGAATTCTATTCGGTCAATGCTGGACCTCCGGGACACCAGAGAGGCAGTGGAGGGAGTTCAGGTGGGACTGTTCAATTGGCTTGAACTGACAACTTATTACCTCCCCACTTCCTATGCAGATGCTCTGACAGCACAGGGGGGAGGTCCAATGTGGGTTGACTGGGTTTCTACCCGTGCCCTTGCCCCTGTCCATGAAAACTTTACTGGAATTCAACAGAGTCCTGAATTCTGACTTTATGAAGTCATTCTTGAAAAGACAGGAAGATTATCCATCTCCCCAGACACCTTTCTCCTTCTCCCATTGACAAACCCAGGTTCTAGGCTCTAATAACATGATGCACATTCTTTCATACCGAATCTGACATTTATGGACGGAAGGCTTTAAAATGTGTGATTCGGAGACTGCATATTCATGAGATGCAAAGTTGGAATGTGTACCTGTGATAAGTGAAATGTGAACCCAGGTGCCAGCTCCAGTTATATTATTGATTGGGCATTTGAACTGAAGACTGTTTTAAGGGTAAGAATCAAGGCTCATTATTGCTTTTCTGGTGGTGCGGAGGGGATTTCAATAAAATTACACAGGGAGACAAAAGCCAGAGTTTGGGGAAATGATTTTATACTCTCTGCTCCAGACAGCAATATAAAGATTGCTGATGATTATGGGCATGATTTCATCAGTTAGAATGGTTTTTAAAGGATAGCATGCATGAAATTCACACATCAGGCAATCTGCAGTGAGGTGATTGTTCACTGGAGTGGTAACAGAACAGGAGAGATTACAGCGACTACTGCAGCAGCTCAAGAGCATAAATCAGATTCTTAGAGATGCCACATAGCCCTGACACAGGAGATTTGAGTTACCTGGTAGTCATTGCAGTGCAAGGACTGTTTGCTTACATCCTTGTTGCCTGATAGTACAGTGTCAGGTTCCTGATAGCAAGATTTATAAGCACATGTCATTTGGCTCCTATCTGGAAACTTACCAACTTCCTCATTTGCCTGTGGATGGAAGCCCAATGTGAATCTAAGGGAAAAGCACCCCAGATCTACAACCTGTTTTCAGCTAGCTAGCTCCTCATAAGTAGTATAAGTAGTCATAAAACCATGAAAAATATTTAGCAATCCTAGTCACGGGAAGACGTTATAAACCAGAAACTGGGAGAGGATATACATGCATCTATATGATGTCTATGTTCATAAAGTTTTAGCCTTTAGAATGTAGAGGAACCCTAGCAATTAACAAAATGTAAATGGGCCAAAAGAAAATAGGCCACACATAAAGTAGGAAAAGCTTTGCCATATGGAAAGCTTCAAGTGATCAGTGTTAGTAAAAGGTATGAGTTAAAATAGAATATACATAATATACACACTCATGTATACATATGCTGTAGATTTTCAAATTTTAGAAATAAAAAAATAATTTCACTGATTCAGGAAAAACAGTATATTGGTGGAGCCATTTAGAGATGTAATCCAGCATCATCCCATACAGGTAATGTTTACATATCCTTTATTGAGTAATTTCATTCCTAAAACTATATCTAAACCTGTGCAGTGATTACTAAGTCAAAAGACATTCCTATTCTTACCAATGATTTTCACTAGTCAAGAAAAACACAGCAGCTCAAGTTTACATATTATAGTATATAAACATATTAAGCTATTATCTAGCAGAAAAAATTAACAAATTATATTTTCACTGAAAACATGAATGGATTTTTGCTAGCATTGTGTTGAGTAAAGGCACTTAACTCCCACAAGACTACTATTATATGTGACAGTTTATTTACTAATTTAACAAAAGCAATTTGTTTCACTACGTATACTAAAATATAGAAGACACAGAAGGGGGTTCAAGAGACTGAAAATACCAGTAGATAAAACAAGCTAGTAAATATATTTTACTCTTGGACTGTTTTTTAAGATTGGTGGGCATTAATTATATAATTTTGGTTAATTATATTTATAATTTTATATTCGTCTATAATTTGGTAAAACTCAAATAGAGAAAAAATTAAACATCTCTATATTAATTTGTTCTTTAATGACAGGACTATCTTTTAGCTTCATAAAATATTTATTTCACACAGTGAATAATAATGAGACTACATTATTTTCATACTGATGTATATTTTCTTTATCTTATGGTTTTAATTGAGTAAATAGCAAACAAAACTTTCACTGTATATCTAGAGTTCATTACTTAATATGAACTTAATATGTATAAGATTGTACTAAAATAACCAGTGTGTTTGTTATTGGGTGGAAGAAAAGAAAATTGGTTAGTTTTCCTTGTATACAATCTTGTCAGTATGAAGAACACATAACAGCTGTGCCTTACAGAGGAAGAAGAAACCTATCTTGTGAAGATGAAGGCTATAATGTATAGATTATTACAAGCTTAGTGGCTATCCTTTTAAATGGAAAATCTGAAAGTTTTCATAAACATTCAATATTCTTGATGTTTCCTAGTGTCATAGAATATTAATAAAACATCTATTTTATGTAGCTTATATGTTTTGCAATTGAGTATTGCTTCCGTGTTATGGTTGATATCTCTCATTACATACTTCTACCACTTGTGAAGGGATTGTTTCTCTAGAGAAAAATTAAGCTACCACTTTCCACATAGGAAATCTTTACAATTTTCTATGATATTTAGCCAGACTTTAAAGAGTTGTTTCTTCGTGACACTAAAGAAGTAAAAATTATGACTTTTATTGCCAGTTTTAAGTATGTGAACAATATATATGTGTGTGTATGTACATACATATGTATATTTGTGCTTTAGTAAATTCTGTGCTTCCAAATATATAGAGAATATTAATATAATTCACAAAGTATGATATAATGAATCACCACAAACTTACCAACCAGTCAAAAAACTAGAATTGTGGTGAACAAGGATATCATGTATAAAAAAAGAACAAAGCCCAACACCACACAAAACCTTTTCATGAGACTCACCCATATCAAAAGAATTCCTCAAGAGACTTAAAATATATATATGGAAAAGGGTATAGAGAAAAATCATTTACTAATCCATCTATGGAAACGATACAGCCCACACATCAGATGCAAATTTTATCAAGCTCATATATTTGCTCAGTTCAAATGTATTTTTGTTAAATGAAACATAGTAACACTAACCAAGATCAGATGTGTATTTCCAATATTCGGCATGAGGTAAATTTATGCTATCATAGGACATGTACATAAACTGTTCAGACATTCTTTGCTTAGAGTCACTGTACTACAAGACAAGTGATTAGTCGCAAATAATGACTAATGTATCAGTCTCAGAATAAGAGCGGGTACCACATAGCTAAATCATGCATTAACAGCATTCCTCTTCATATTACATACATGTTCATATGTATTATTAGTTCATTATTAAGGATAATGGGTAAGATCTCTTGTTGAAAGGAAGAACAAAACCTACCCTAATAACAGCCAGAAGTTAGGCTTTCAATCATAGTTAAACACAAAACCAAGTATTGCCTGATAAAATTATATTGGAAATAAAACTGAAAGTCTGTAAGGTTTTGAGTTATGGTAGATAATGTAGCAATAAATAGCCGACAATATCTTTACTGTATCGACTTGCAATCTTTTGGATAAATGTCCAAGTGTGACATCATGGGAACATAGGGTAGTGCTATGCTTAGTTTTTGCACGAATCTCCAAACGGCTTTTCACAGTGCAATCACCAGTTTACTTTCCCACCAACATAGTAATAAGATTCTCCCACCCCACCACACACACCTGTGCCCCCCCCCCACCTGTGCCTGCATCTGCTGTTATTTATATACTTAATGACAACCATTCTTACTGGGGTAAGATGGAATCCTAGTTTTAAACTTATCTGCATTTCTGTAATGTCTAGAAATATCATTTTTTCATGAGTAGACATATACAGGATCATATGCATATATACACAGAAACTTATTAACTAAAATAAGGTATATGCTGCAGAGAATATATATGGGTGGTGGAATTCCCTTTGAACAACTGTCTTTTACAAAGTTTAACAAAATGTATTCCAGAAAGCTGCAACGTGTATTCTTTTTTTTTCCTTCTTTATTGTCAAAGTAAAGTACAGAGGGGTTACAATTTCATATGTAAGGGAGTGAGTACATTTCTTATCCAACATAATACCTCCTTCCTTGTATTCCCCCACCTCCCCTTCCTCATTTCCCTTACAGCCCCCCACCCCCCAATGAGTTATGTGTTCTTGAGGACATATAAGCTCAACAGAGGCAGATAAATGGAGAGAGAAAGGATAGAGAAATTCAGTCAAGATATTCAATATACATATGTGAGACTGGAACTAGATAAATTAAGGGATGAATGGGACTGAGAGAAAGGGGAGAATGATGACAACAATAACACTGATCAAGATGTATTATGCTCACAAACTGACATGTTGAGTTGAATCCCCTTTGTGCAACTGCCTAGAGATAATAAAATCTGTATTAAAAAATCAAAACTATAAAAAATACTCAACTAACAGATACTAACATTGACATTTGATCCCATCACACAAATAAAACAGTGCCAGTAACTAAATAGACTAGATAAACAAATTAGGTAACTAAAGAATCGAAATATTTTTCTTACTGCTCTTATTGCATTTTCACTTTTGAAAATAGAGATTTATAATTTTAAGATGAATGTCACTTTAAATTATAAGATGAATGAAGAAGTATGCTGTTGATTCAAACTTGGAAAAGGTTCATAGTGAGATGGAGTATTTTAGGCACTTCATTGTGCACTAAACTAGCAAGTGCAAATTGGAGCCTGTGCCATTGTCATAAATTATGTAGAATGCATTTTACAACCTCCAAATTCCTGTTTAAAACTAATCCTCCAACACCTCACTTGTTGTACTTACATAAATAAGAAAATACACTGTTCACCTGTAGTGTTTGTGTGTAGCACAACTGAAATAAGCTAAGTATCCTTCAGAGGAGAAAATTTTAAGTAGCTTACATTTAATTATCTAAGATTGAGAATTAACTATTAAATGGCTATATAACTCCATACAGATTAGTCTGAAAAGGGTCCATGTTGCATTAAGGAAAATCCAAATTTGAATGTATCCAATAAAAGCCACAGAGTGAAGGAAAGAAGGGCAGGGAAGGAGATTAAATATAAGTATATTTGCAAAAGCAACCTACATATTTACAATGTGAAAAGGCAATCTAAGAAGATATTTGAAGAGTAATCTAAAAATTTACATTAAAATGTTTTTTTTTTTGCTCAAGAGATAGTTATATACAATCTCGTGGTTTATCTTGCAAGAAGAGCATTAAATGGAGTATAATGTGATATCCCCCTTTAGTTTTAATTGTATAGGTGTTCTGCTCAGTCACTGTTAGCAAAACACCTTTAAACAATGTAATCTGCACTATCCTAGTTGCACATAATTAAAAATCTCAATGCTCCAGAGCTGATTAATTACAGGTAAATTATATTTGTCTTTGCATTCAACTCCATAGATAATTATACTTTAATTGTCTTGTGAAAGAATGGGAGTTGTGTGTCAAAGACTAGGTATTCCCTATTATATGAAATTAGGAATTTATAGAGATTTCAAAAGTAATTTTCAAACAGTATTTGAATTGTAAAGATTCCATATTAGCCAGAAATTTTTGCATTCGCTCTGTCCACATTGAATTATACATATCTTTTTTCCCATTGTTTTGAAGAGTTTAATGCTAGGAAAACAGAAGGGTTTGCATAATATAATTGTATTCATTTCATTTTTTTCAGCTACCCTCATGCTGAGGAAAAACACTTGTGTGTTGACAATACATATTCATTTTCTTTTTTAGTTCTTTATTGCACTTAAATCATCAATGTCTTGTCCGTTATCCACAATTTATCTCTTAATATTTTCTAGACCTATACACAGGTTTTGTTTAGAGGTTGTAAGTTTTGTTGGTACTTCACAATTTGAGATAAATTCAGTCTTTTCCATTCATGTAATATACAGTCTTACTTTTCTGCTTTGTGGTAATTTTAGGATACTGTAAAATAGTCACTACCTTTAGGATTCACTATCAACTCATGTTCATTTTAATCGATGATATATTTGAGTGAATTTCATAATGAGGTGACAGTAGTAGAATGGAATGGATATGGTTATTTTTATCTGTGGAAAAAATCACCATCTTTATAAACATATAGTAAATGTTGGGCTTTGAATTAAATTGTCAATGCCAAATCAGAGAGAGGAAGTAAAATTTCATTATATAACAGATATTTTCTTTGAATTTGCCAGATATTATAGCCAATGTATCTTTTCCATTGACACTTTTCTCCTGCAAGGTTGAGCAGGGTGATATCTGTCTCATCTCATTGTATTTATAAAATATATGCAGCCTGCTACCTAGGAAACTTGAGTGTAGGAGGAGCTGTTATGAGAGATTGTGCATGGCTCCCGTTGCTAAGGAAACTCGGGCCTTTTCTCCCAGTAAATTGCGCAGAGCCATTGCCCTATAAGGAATTGGGTAACTGTTCTCCAGGGAAAAGCTGATGAGAAAGATAGTAAGTTCCTTCCATGCATACAAACTAAAGTGTAAACTCTGCGCAATCTGCTGTGCATGCCTTTCAGCTTAGACCTTACAGTGAAAAATCTTAAAGCATGAGTTACCAATTTTTTACATTATTAAGAATGTTGGAAAATGAGAAGTCTTGTTGTTAGGTAAGTAGAGAGAGCAAATGAACTTCCTGACTACTGCAAGGCAGGGAGAGACAAGGTATGTGTATACAGATGCAGGCGGGTTTTTTTGTTTTGTTTTGTTTTATTTACTTATTTTTTATCTATTGTCAAAGTGATGTTCAGAGATATTACAGTTTCATATGTTATGTATTGGATACATTTCTTGTACTGTTTGTTACCTCTTCCCTCATTCCCCCCTCCCCCTTCCCCCTTTCCCTCTCCCTCATGAGTTGTTCAGTTGCTTTACACCAAACAGTTTTGCAACTATTGCTTTTGTAGTCATTTGTCTTTTTATTCTGTGTCTCTAGATTTTGTTATTCCGTTTCACTTTCCTAGTTCTAATACCAGTATATACAGTTTCCAATGTACTCAGACAAGATACAGTGATAGTTCAGGTACAACCACAAGAAGGGGATACAAGACTATCATCAACAATAGAAGCTATGGTTTCACATGGCATGTTGAAAGCAATTACAACAGTGAAATAACAGCCGTTTCCATAACCTGGAGTTCATTTCACTTAGCATCATCTTATGTATTCATAAGGGCATAGCTCTTGGGTTCTTGTGATCCTCTGCTGTGACTAGCCTAAACCTTTGCTAATTATTCCCTATCAGGGAGACCATAGAGTCCATGTTTTTTGGGTCTGGCTCACTACACTTATATGAAAAAGTGCTCTGCTTCACTGGCCATAAAAGAAATGCAAATCAAAACAACATTGAGAATCCATCTCACCCCAGTAAGAATGTCCTATATCAAGAAAACTAACAATAACAAATGTTGGAGGGGATGTGGCCAAAAGGGAACCCTACTTCATTATTGGTGGGAAAGTAAACTGGTTCAGCCACTCTGGAAAGCAGTATGGAGATTCCTCAGAAGGCTAAACATAGAGCTCCCCTATGATCCAGCAGCCCCACTTTTGGGCATCTACCCAAAAGACCACAAACAAAATCACAGTAAAGCCACCAGCACAACAGTGTTCATCCCAGCACAATTTGTCATAGCTAAAATATGGAACCAACCCACATGCCCCTCAGTAGATGAATGGATCAGGAAAATGTGGTACATATACACAATGGAATGATATGCCTCTATCAGAAAGAATGACATTGCCCCATTCGTAATGAAATGGAAGGACTTGGAAAAAATTATACTAGGCATTTTTAAATTAATTAAAAATTTTAAATTATCTGGGCTGGGAATGTGGCTTAGTGGTAGAGTGCTTCCTAACACTCATAAAACCCTGAGTTTGAGTCCTCAATACCACATAAACAGAAAAGGCTGGAAGTGATGGTGTGGCTCAAGTAGTTGAGTACTAGCCTGGAGAAAGAAAAGAAGCTCAGGGACAGTGGCCAGGCCCTTTGTTCAAGCCCCAGGACTGGCAAAAATTAATAAATAAATAAATTATTTTTAGTTGTACAAAGGAGTTTCAATGCATGTTTTCAATGGACACATTTTGAATTACCATAACAAACTTTCCCTTACATATTTCTCTTTACCTACTTAGTTTTTGTTGTTTCTTGGTTTTTGTTTTTGTTTTTGAGTTTTGTGTGTGTGTGGTTCTTGGGGCTTGAAAGCAATACCTAGGCACTATCCTTGGACTTCTTTTGCTCAGAGCTAGCCCTCTACCACTTGAGCCATGGCTTCATATCAGGCTTTTGAGGAGTGCTACTTGGAGACAAAAGTCTAGTCCTACCCAAAAGCCTGGGCTACTTTTGAACCACAGCCCTTAGAGAACAGCCTCCTGAGTAGCTAAGGTTACTGCTGTGAGCCACCTTACCTACTAATTTTAATTAATTCACCCTCTTTCTTTACATTAATGTTATTATTGTTTTGAAATAACATATTTCACATCCTAGCATTCTTCTTTTTATATTTCTGGTATAATTAAAATGCTCCAAGACATAAAATCCCAAATAACAAATATTTTATTTTAGCAGTTAAGTAAATATAGCATTGCTTATGTCAACCACATCTCATATGTTATTAAGTCAATCACCCAACAACTATGTAAAATGTTTAAAACAATATTTCAATAGTAACTTTAAAAATCATTCATAAAAGAATGTAATGTGGAAGACAAATAAGCCATGTATCTTTGCCTTCAAGAGGCCATTTCTTAAAATATTTTGCCCTTCTCTCTATTTTAAAATATTTGTTCTCTTCCAATATAAACTCAGTTATGAGCAAGAATTTTGTTGCAATAATAATGAAAAAATGTTACATTTTTTTCCTCTTAGGAAATGAATCAGAAAGAATTATAAGTCATTGAGTGTCTTCTGAGCAGTGACGTTTGCTCAAATGAGGCACCCTGGTGTATGGCTGATGGAGTGTGTATTGTAACAGTCTGCACAGACTATAATTTGCAAAAGCATCTTAAATGCTTTCAAATGTCATTAGCTCTCATTGGACCCAGAAATGTAATTTACGGTAATTTTCTAAAATGAACTATATGTATAAAGATAATAATCACCTTTTGTTAAAAAAAATAGCCAACATTCTAGGGCTCATTGATTGATAAAGTTCGTGGTAAATGTACAGAATAGAACACTGGGCTGATATCCATCATTAAAGCTAATCACAGTGAGAAAAGTATGTAATCACACAGGAAATGTTCATTACAGAATGAGAAATAGAAAGTAAAATCACAGGAAAGATATGAAAAAATGGCATAAAAGTAACCAAAAAATGCACACTGAAGTACGGAGTAGTTGATTTACATGTAACTTTTTCTTGTTCTGTTAATTCTGGCAAGTTATTTGCATCGAAATTTTATTGCATATTGTTTCTAAGTATTCTAAAGGATAAAATTTAAATGACATTGTATATGCTACTGATGTCCTTTCAGTGAAGGAAAGAAAATGTATGAGAAAGATACCAACATCATAATGACATCACATGACAACTCCATTTCAGGCCCCATCTCCTGGGCTCAGCCATTTTCACCAGGTTGAAGTGCCATTTGCAGGAGGAAAACACAAGTTTTAAAATTTTAATTTTATTGTCAAGGTGATATACAGAGGGGTTACAGTTACATACAAAAGGTAGTGAGTATATTTCTTGTCAAACTTGTTACCTTCTCCCTCATTTTTCTCCCACCTTCTCTCCTCCCCAATCTCCCCCCTCCATGTTGTACATATCTTGCAGTTCATTTCGCTTAACATCATCTCATATGATCATATGCCTATAGTCACTGAGCTATTGTGATCCTCAGCTAGGACTATCCTAGACATATACTAATTATTACCAATAAGGGAAAGCATAGACTGTATATGTTTCTTTGGGTGTGGCTCACTTCACTTAGCATGTTCACTGCAGCATTATTTACCATAGCTAAAATATGGAACCAGCCCTGATGACCCTCAGTAGGTGAATTGATCAAGCAAATGTGTTATGTATACACAATGGAATTCTATGCTTCTATTAGAAAGAATGGCATTGCTCCATTTGCAAGGAAATGGAAAGACTTGGAAAACACAATTCTTAACACCAGCTAAGAACTGTGAGAGAAGCAGCTACAGTGAGTTCATAGAGCAAGGCATTAGAACCCAGAGCACAGAATCCAAATGGAAAGTTCTGAAACTTCCAGTCTCCATTTGAGAATGAGGTGTTGCTTACAGAGATACACTTACACATTGTTACTACTGGGTTTCTGTAACGGAGATATCGTTATGAATATGCAAAAACTAGGAAGACAAGCTTGGGCTTGGTACAACTCCGGGTGAGGGTTACTTTTACAGAATTTATTCACCTTAGTTAGTATTTTCATCTATTTGTGTGACACATATAAATGCATTCCACTAAGTATTTTGCTAATGAAAGAGGGTCAGTGTATGAGGCTTGAATGTGACAGCAGAAAATGAAACCTGTATTGTCACTATGATAATTACTATATGAGTTTAATTAGCTTTTTATAACTTGTAATATATGAGCCCTAAGTGGTTTTTCATAAATGCTGCATCTCTAAGTTATATATTTGAAATATGAAGTGCTATGATTATGAAGTATCTCTAGCACTAAGCACATTAAAAAATTACACACACCACAAACACAGACACACACACACACACACACACACACACACACACGAACAAAAACATTTAACAGCAAATTTTATCTCATTAGTAGAATGGATGAATGTACTATTGACCAGAAACCCAGAGGAAATAAATATCTTTCAGAGATGCCTTCCATGGTCTGTAGGACACAGAATATCAATTCTTTATTTTAGAAAGCCACAAAATAAAAATTAAATATAATTTTGTTAAATAATTAATAATCTCAGCCTTCAAACATGTCATTTAATAATTTCAGCTGTTGCTAAAAGTTATAGCAAAAGTACATCATTATTTTTTTCAGAGGTTCTAAAACAAAGGAAGGGGTAAAAATTTACTGCAAGGCATTATTTGTGGGCATTAACTTCTCAGAATTACCACACTAAAACCAAAACATCCAGTAAATAGCACATGAATAAATAACACCAGGAAAATATAGCAGATAATTTGATGATAGTAGGAACTGAAAAGGGGTAGCAGAATTTAGCTTGACAGACCAAGACACGTCAATGAATCTCTTAAAAAGAGATGCATTACTTATATAAAACAGGATTACTCGTCCTAGAACTACACTTTCTTAGCCTGGTAATTATGTTCCTACACATGGTTTTACATTGATACAAATGATGTAGCTTGGGCAGCCTAAATGCAAATTTCTAACAAAACACCTGTCAGTTCTGGAGGCACAGTTAGAGCTCTGCAATAGAAAACACACTCTGTGGCACTTGTGCATGATAGTGCAAATTCTCCTACCATGGCCAGATTTATTGTTAACACATATTGATTTCACAAAACAAGGGATTAGTTGACACTGATTGCAATGGTAAGAATAAATGTGCATTGTCATTTTTATCCACTTTGATGCAATATGGGGGGGTGTAAATAAGAGCAAGAAGACAGGCTTTAAGAGCATTATTGAATAATAGTTCCATGTTGACAGATTAAAAGCATAAAGTATCTGTAATCACAATTATATGCAATACTAGTGAGTATATGTTTATTTGCATTTACTGATTAGGCCAACCCTTTGCAGTGCAAACCCCATGGAAACAAGATACTTGCTTTGTTCCATACAATAGTCCCAGTGCTAAAGCACAATGCACACCAGGTACTTATTCTGAAATACTTCATAGAGAATATCAAATGTGCAAGTGAGATTATAGTTTGAGTTATATAGAACTTCAACAAGATTACAGTTATGAATGTGATTCAAATTTTAGGAGGCCCTCACTTTCCTCAGTGATAGTTATTAAACAATATAATGATATAACAAGAATATTTTATCACAGATAACAGTTAATTGCATTTCATGATATTCAACAAGACAATTTAGATATGTTAGTCCTGGTTGATTTTGTAGCCTAACTATCCATGGTATTATTCTTCTTGCTTCTGAGAAGCTGCAAAGGTTTCCTGCTACTAGACTCTGTCATGTGATCCTTTCCTAAGCACTTCATTTTGTAGCAAATACTATTTCAAGTTTAAAATTTTATTAAAAAATTAAAGAGCTATAAAAATAACTTTGATTTATCGCAGATAAAATATATTTCAGAAATACTAATATAATTAAATTAAATAATGAAATAATGCCCTCATCCCTATAATTTTCACTGTAACCATATTCATCCCTATAATTAAAAATAGATAAGACAGGTACACCATTCTTTATTATTAGGATCCTTGATATATTTAAAATAGATATGAACATGTCAATCTAAATAAATCAGGAAGCCAACTGCTGGTGGCTACCACCTGTTATCTAGCTACTCAGAAGGCTGAGACATGAGGATCACAGTTCGAAGCCAGCCTGGGCAGAAAAGTCCCGGTGAGACTCTTATTTCCAATTAATCACTAAAACCTGGAAATGGAGCTGTGGCTGAAAGAGGTAGAGCACTATTCTTGAGCAAAAAGTGCTCACAGACAGAACTCAGGACCTGATTTTAAGCCCTGAAACTGCCTAAACTAAATTAAAAGTAAGTAAATAGGGGCTGGGGATATAGCCTAGTGGCAAGAGTGCTTGCCTCGGATACACGAGGCCCTAGGTTCGATTCCCCAGCACCACATATACAGAAAACGGCCTGAAGCGGCGCTGTGGCTCAAGTGGCAGAGTGCTAGCCTTGAGCAGGAAGAAGCCAGGGACAGTGTTCAGGCCCTGAGTCCAAGGCCCAGGACTGGCCAAAAAAAAAAAAAAAGTAAATAAATAAAAGAAATCCATGTTATAACATGATCGTTTTTATTCCTTTTCATGGTGGCAACAGTTTAAAAACTGATTGCCTGCCCTGCTTATGGGGGGAAGAATATTCTGTACATAGAAGTGGATATTGCTATTCATTATTATTGATTTGGAATTAAACTTAATGGTATGCATTAAAACTGATAATGTGTGTGCTTGGGGAAATTTACACAGGCTTCTGCAATATCTTCTAGGATTCGAGGCAAGCACTCTTGCCACTAGGCCATATCCCCAGCCCCTCTTCTAGGATTCTATAATGACTGCATGCAACATGTGTCTGAATGGGCGATGGGGCCAGGACCAGAACTACACAATAGTGCCATAAAATGGAAGTCCCTCCTTGAAATGTTCTATCTCTGTAATTAAGCATTAGCCAGGATGCAACTTCTGCCCAAGAAATAGAACATTGAGAGCTTGAATTGATTTGTAGGAATCAGGAGTAGTAATTTGTGCTGGCAGTGATGAGAGTGAAAGTCCACTGTTGAATGAAGGTCGTCGATGTCATTTAGTTTTATTGTTTGTAACATTTCTTGTTGGTAGTGGCAGTGAAATGCATATCACTTAAATGGTACCAGCTGTACTTGTCTGTGATGGGGCAGATATTGCCTATTCCTAACCATTATTACTTATATCACTTCTGTACTTGGTTCCCTATGATTCCTGATGACAATGTGGAATACATGGTAGTCTTACAAGGAAGTAATTTTTTCCTTTGTTGGCTGACATAAAGAACTGGAAAAGAGACCCTTGATAAGCATAAGTTTTTTATTGTCTTTAGTCATGCAAAGGGGTTTTAATTACACATAGAAATTTATGAGTACATGTATCTTGATCAATTTCACATCTTTCATCTTTCTCTCATTCTCTCCTGTCCATTCCCTTAAGGTACCTGGTTCCATTTTCCCATGTGTACATTAAATATTATGACTGCATTTGCCTACGCTTTTTCCGTTTGTCTGACATCACTTCTATTAATCTCCCTCCTCTTGACAGCAGGTTTCATCTTCCTGTTATTCACTCTGTGAATCTATAAGTTAATCAAAGGAGTTACTCCATTCCATATACCACACTTCACACAATATATTTATGTATACTTGCATATGACATTGTATATGTTTTCATATGTGTTTACAATTTAGATCTAACTTCAACATATGGAAGAAAACATGCACCCTTTGTGTCATGGAGCCTGACTTGCTTTGATTAATATAACTTTTTCCAAGTTCATCCATTTCCCTGCAAGTGGCATAACAGTATTCTTAATGGACAAGCAAAATTCCATTGTGTGTATCTGTATCTACATCTATATCTATCTACATCTATCTATGTATCTATCTATGTATCTATCTATGTATCTATCTATGTATCTATCTATCTATATCAAATTTTCTTGATCAATTTATTGACTGTAGGACATCTGTTCTGTTTTTGTGTCTTGGCTATGGTGTATAGTGCAGCAAAAAAAACATGAATGTGCAAGTGTCTTTACCGTATCCTAACTTGTAAACCATTTGGATAAATGTGTATTGATCCAGCAATATTACAAACATGGTTCTCCTATATAGAGATATTTAAGCACATGTAAAAGGAGGCCAATGTTATATTGCTTATTATTAAGTCAAATGACACAATTTTCATATGGTACCTGTGATATAAATCATAGTGTTTTTATACACTGAAATGTAACACAAACATCTGAATAGACATTGCCTTACATTGATGTATTTTTAGCATGAGAGTCACAAAGCAGGATCTACAATGATCTCATGTTATGAAAAAGAAAAAGAATACACAGAAAAACTACACATATATGAACATGAATGTAACTGCTTAGAGAAAGAGAGGCATGTGGTTGTTTAGGCAAACATATTATTCATGTACTAATATAGTATTAAACACAAAGCAGTCCCTTCAACTCTATATGAAAGGGCAGTATGTAAAAAGTGAGAATGTAATCTTACTTTTAGAAAAATTAAGAATGGTTAACTCATATTAATGTTCTTTAATCTATACTGATTAAGTTAATGTATTTCTGTTCTAAGCAAAAAGTATAAAGATAAGAAGATGGATTAAAAGTGTATAGCTTAAAATGGATTAAAATACATAGATAAATTAAATCTCTATTTAATGGTACAAAAGATGATGAAGGGCATATAACTACACTTTACTACTTTGACTTTTAAGCTCCTCACTGACAGAGGACTAAGGGGACTGTGTGTGTGTGTGTGTGTGTGTGTGTGTGTGTGTGTGTGTGTGATTAGTTGTATGTATATATAAATGTATATGTATATAAATATGTATTACGTACACATAAGTGCATATATGTATTTTTACAAATACAGATATAAGAATATGCATTTATGAATGAATATAAGTGTATGCTATTATTTATATCCCTAATAAATGTTATATGATATATCAATGCATATATTACATATTACTCATTCAGAAATTTCATATTTGTATTTTATATAATGTATATAGTAAATTACTTATATTTATGTAACATATAATATATACATTCAAATTTGATAGATAGTCAGACAGGAACATCCCCTCTACAATTTTCTCAAGCATATTCCTTGTCCTGCAAATTCCAGCCACTTCATTAGAATATGTATCTCATACCAGTTAACTTTTTTCCACTAGGCAAGATCACCATTTACTCCAGGCAGAAAGCTAGGCATTGGTGAGGTAACTCTAGACAGGAAGCTACAGAAGTTATTGAAGGTTCTTGGAGCCTGTATTCTATTTTTTCCCCAAATGGACAACTATGGTAAACTATCTCATTTTTTATGCCTGGTGTTTTTGTTCACAAACCAAGTCCTGTGCCAGTTATTCTTTCTTTCAAAATAAAGAAATACATTTATCACTTCTGAATATGAGAAAATCTGCATTAAGTAAAGTCATTTTCCTGATGTAGTAAAATAAGTGATAAATATGTAGAGTTTAACCAGGTTGTTCTGATTTTATATCCAAGTTATTTCTATTCCATCATGTCTGCTTTACAAATGTATGCAATAGAAAAATATAGATTGGAGTCAATTTTTTAATACACTGGTTCCCAAATTTTCCAGTTCAGAGAATAATAAAATAATCTGTAGAAAATAACTTATGGTTAATAGCTTCTTTATTTTTAAAGATATTAAATGTTCACAGTGGCAACAATAATAATAAAAACTGATCATTACCATTAATAAAATGAAGTATATATCATAAAAATGACATCAATAAGCAAACCAAAATTTCAAAATAAAGGTAAATACTATAATGTAAATTAATTCTGTTTCATGAAAAATTCACATTATTTTATTTTTATCTCTTTGGATCATGAGGAGAGTAAATTTCAGTATTGACCAAAGCCTGCCTGAAAATGTATATATAGAATTATTAACACTAGAGTGTTATTAATCCAAAATAGTTGGTAGCATTTACTGTGTGTCAGACTATATTCTCTCTGCTTTACAACTGTTAATTCATTTAATCACCACAAATCCACCATGATTCAGGTTCTACCACATTCTTCATTTTATAGGTGGTTAATATGATAAAGGTGAAAAATAAAATACTTTGCCCATGGTCAAATAGATCATAAGTAGCAGACAAAGGGCAGACAACAGAGAATCAAGGCTTTATGGCTGCTTTCCTCTGTTGTGCCTTTTGAAATGATACTCTGCAAGAAAAGTAGATACGTGCTGTGAATCTTATTTTTTTTTCTAAATCAGTCTGAATATATGTATATCTATAGATTTTTTTCCATACAATGTACTATTGTGTTGAGAAATTCTAATTTTTCAATTGTAGAAATTTTGTTCTAGGTAAGTTAGTACTGTAGCTAGGGCATTTCTTTCTAGATTTAAATAACTAGGCATAAATGAAAATTCATATTAAAAATAGGAGACTTTATCATTACATTATAATGCTCATTGCAAATAGATGTCAGAAAGTTAACAATCTAGTGATTAGTCTTGAAAATGTGACTATCTTTTAAAAGATTAATCTAAATAAATTCATGACAGAGGAGCATTTAAAATAGCTCACTGAAATGAAATCACACATCAAAAAGAATAATGATGTTGCACTCAAATGCAAATTGAATGTATTGAATCAGGGGAGCAGAAGGAAAAATAAATGGTTCTCTTTCTATTTCATAAAATAATGAAAATAGAGTCTATAATCAAAATGTACTCAATAATAAAAATTTAGTAGTTTATGTAATAGCTTATAATTAAGTGTATGTTACAGTTTATCATTTAAAATTAAGAGCATTAATAAAATAAGTGAAAGGATGGCCAGGCACGTTGGTACCGAACTGTAATCCCATTACTTGGGAGGCAGAGGTAGGAGGATCATAAGCTTGAGATAACCTAAACAGCAAGGCTTTGTCTCAAAAGTCAAACCAATTTGAACAAAAATAAATGAGGAAAGACTAACTAGCCAAGAGACATATAGTATTATATAGTTATTCCATACAACATTATATAATTGTTCCAGGTCTACTTGTTGAATCAACCGCAGATTGAAAACTAGAAATAAACTGCACAATTAACGGCACGATTCACGTGGTAAACACCTGACTAGCTTGCATGAGGCACTTAGTTCAAGACCTAAAGAGTGAGAAAAAGAGACAGAGAGACAGAGACAGAGATCGAGACAAAGATAGAGAGAGAAGAGAGAAGGAAGGGAGGAAGGGAGGAAGGGAGGGAGGGAGGGAGATAGAAAAGAAAGTAACCAAAAGTATTATTTGCTTTCCTCAGCATTTAGGGAATTAAGTAGTTCATAGATTTTTTTGTTTTGTTTTGTTTTTGGTCCTGGTACTTTAACACAGGGTCTGAGCATTGTCCCTGAACATTTTTTGCTCAAGGCTAGCTCTCTACCACTTGAGTCATAGCTCTACTTCTGGCTTTTTGGTGGTTTATTGAAAATAAGCATCTCATAGATTTTCCTGCTCCAGCTGGCTTTGATCCATGATTTTCAAATCTCAGCCTCCTGAATAGTTAGGGGTGCAGGCATGAGCTACTGGTACCTGCCCTTGGTCATAGTTTTTAGAAATGGGGATATGTGCTGTAGTGTACAGTTTTCATCTTCCTTGTCATTATAAGTTTGTAGTTAGTTTTAGGCATATTTAATGCAACACACATAGGACAATTCACTTCAATAAATAGGATTCTGGGTTGCAAATAAATAAATAAATAAATAGGATTCTGAAAGCCAGCCAGTCAGATGTAATATCATATCTATAATGTCAGCTGATCAGCAGTCAGCAACTATAGAGCTATGCCAAGCTACATTGGAACCTGAGACAAAAAGAAATATGTAGCCAGAGTTTGGTGGCTCATACAGTGTAATCCAAAACTCCCAGGACACTGAAGTCAGAAGTATCAAGTTCAAGCCCATCCAAAGCAGAAGTTAGAGATTTCCCCCATCTCAAAAATAAACAGCAAAAACAAGGTTGAAGGAATGGTTCATGTGTTAGGTTGCCAACCTAGCAAATGTAAAGCCCTGACTTCAAACATCAGTGTTGCCAAAAAAGGAGGGAAAAAAGAGGAGGAATACATTCTCATGTGTTTATAGTCTTGTGTATACATATAAGTAACTTCTAATATTTTTCTAAAACAATATAAAAAGTCAAAAAAATGTACAATTGATTTTTTAAGATTAATATGTTTTATGTTTCACACTGCTGTGGTAAACCATTTATTATAGTTTTACTTTTCTGATATAATGGAAACAAAATCATCAACAACAGTTGAAAAATTAATTCCTTGCTTGGCCTATCATTAATTTCAAAGCATTTCCATGTTTGACCCTTTTTGGTAAATCATAAGATAACTTAAAGTAATTTATAATTAGCTTCAACATATTGAAATACATTTGATTTTCTTCTTCAAATCATTCATTATGGCATTTTTTTGTCACAAATACTACTTTCTTTTTTTTTTTTTTTTTTTGCCAGTTCTGGGCCTTGGACTCAGGGCCTGAGCACTGTACCTGGCTTCTTTTTGCTCAAGGCTTAGCACTCTGCCACTTCTGGCTGTTTTCTATATATGTGGTGCTGGGGAATCGAACCCAGGGCTTCATGTATATGGGGCAAGCACTCTTGCCACTAGGCCATATTCCCAGCCCCACAAATACTACATTCTAATAGAATGTATCCAGCATGTTTGGAGATGTGACAACTTGAGCTTTTAGCTCTCTTATTTTATCTAGGATCTATCAGCAAACACCTGTGGAAGGGCTAAATTCAACCTCACCCCTTGTTTATAAACTCAATATATGATAAGCATTATCTCTGCCATATCAAACTATGCCTAATCAGCATATATTGCCCTAATTTAGTACTCGGTAGCATTTGGGTTTTAGATTTTGAGTGGTTATATTTCCCTTAAACACTAGGTACAATGTTTAAACCCTGTTTAACTGGGTACTCTATTACAAAGAAAATAAGGAGTGATTAAATTTAAACCTAGATTTGTAAGCTTCATCTTTATATGTTACTGGAATGCCTAGTAATTAGAATGGATTCCTTATTCAATACATGTGAAATGGTTTTAGTTGCCCTTTTTCCTTCATTTTTCATCGGATGGCATTTTTCTGTTTCTGGATTTTGTAGCCTATTCATCTAATACCAAAGGGAAGATGGATTTGTCAGGGCAGTAGGGAAAGGAAAGAGAATGACTGACAAGTGAGTCTGAAACAAAGTACATTGAATAACTATGTGGACATTCAGCATGAAAGTTCCACAGACAAGTAATTGCTTCTAATTAAACACAGAAAACAAACATAATGCACTACTCAAATGGAATTGCTATGAACTAAGGATTTTTTCTTATTTTCTCCCTGTAGGGTAGTATTTTTTTCTTACTTTACTGATATAAGAAATAATAAGATCCAAACACAGGGAGAGAGTGTTGGTAAGTAACAAAAAATCCAAGTTTCTTTTAACATTGGAAATCCAAGTTTCACAGGAAGATAAATGGATAGTTATTTTATGTTTTAGAGAACATGTTTGATCATGTTAATAACTGCATTTTAAAGCAATTAGACAAGTAATCTGGAACCTATAAATATTTCAGACTTCTTTTGGCAAAAGCTTGAAATATTTTCACAATGTCTCCAGTGAACTATTCTTCAGAATTTTGCCCAATTACTTCCTTGCCTCTTAAAGATGGAGGATGGTGAGGATAATTACCAATAGACAATTATCCTTAAGTGAACATTTCCAAATACATTATTAGTTGAGAGGGCAATTTCAAGTCCATTTGAGTGAATTTAGATAGCTGAGTCTTGCTGGAAGCAAAGATTTATTTTTCTAAAAGCAACTACTTAACAGCAGGCATGCCAGTCATTTTATTTTTTATGTGTAGCTTACAACTCTAAATGCAAGCTAAGGAAAGCTTCTTACATAAACTGCACTTCCAGAGCAGAAAAAAAGCACATTAAAGGCAAATGAACAGTATGGCATGCAATTTAGACATGTTTAGAAAGGGAATTCTGGGAGAAGAATTGATATGATTTTCAACAAGGAACCTAATGGTGTAATGTAACACTTCTGATCCAAATGCATATGCTCAGGCCTGGGATACATTATCACAGCTTCATAGGAATCCTGATGATATAACATGTTGTTTTTTTTCAAATTTTTGTTATCAAACCGATGTACAGAGAGGTTACAGTTTCATACGTTAAGCATTGGATACATTTCTTGTACTGTTTGTTACCTTGTCCCTCACACTCCTCCCCCTTTCCCTTTCTCCCCCTGAGGTGTTCAGTTCACTTACACCAAACAGTTTTGCAAGTATTGCAAAGTATTGCAAGTATTGTAGTTGTTTGTCTTTTTTTACCCGGTGTCTCTCAATTTTGGTATTCCCTTTCAATTTCCTAGTTCCAATACCAGTATACACGGTTTCCAATATACTCAGATAAGATTACAGAGATAGTGTAGGTACAACCACAGGAAGGTGATACAAGAACATCATCAATAATAGAAACTACAGGGCTGGGGATATGGCCTAGTGGTGAGAGAGCTTGCCTCATATACATGAGGCCCTGGGTTCGATTCCCCAGCACCACATATACAGAAAATGTCCAGAAGTGGTGCTGTGGCTCAAGTGGCAGAGTGCTAGCCTTGAGCAAAAAGAAGCCAGGGACAGTGCTCAGGCCCTGAGTCCAAGGCTCAGGACTGGCCAAAAAATAATAGAAGCTACAGATACACATGGGACGTTGAAAGTAGTTATAACTGTGATATAACAATTGTTTCCATAACATGGAGTTCATTTCACTTAGCATCATCTTATGTGTTCATAAGGGTATAGCTATTGGGCCTTGTGATGCTCTGCTATGACTTGCCTAAACCTGTACTAATTATTCCCAATAAAGGAGACCATAGAGTCCATGTTTCTTTGTGTCTTGATATAACATGTTGACAAGTACATAGTGTAACAAGAAGGAAAGTAAGAAAGAAAGAAAAAGGAAGGGAGGCAGGAAGGAGGGAGGGAGGGAGGGAGGGAGGGAGGGAGATTGTCTTTTTCAACATAATACACTCTACTGACTGTTAAAGTAATTAAGGATGTCATAAAGCTACCAATACCAATGATAAGAAACAAGACTGAATTTTATGTTTTCTCTTATTTAAATCCAAAGGTGACACATTGCAGGGCTCATAAAGCAACTCTGACTCTATGCCTTTTGTCCCCCTTGCTTTGAGAAAATGGCTTTCATTCTAAAGTCACTTTATGGTCTATGATGGTATTTGAAACAACAAGCATCAGTACAAAGGGAAGAGAACATGAGAAGGAAGAGAGAATTGGGTACTTTCTTTCCTCCCTTTAAGTATCATTCACAGAAATCTCATTGAATAATTTCTTTCTGTCTGGTTGTTTACCTTTCACTACACCAAGGTACAAAATATCTTTGGGCTGTGAATATTTTTCTCAAATAAATTAGTGTTCATTGGCTCAGAAAAAAAGTGATAATGGGTATCAAGTTGGCAAATGTTTCATGAGAAAATGGTAAACAGAATCTTGTGGGTTTTAAGAATAAGGTAGGTATAAAATGATCTACTCTTTCAGTTATTCAAGGTATATCAATGCACCTTTTTATTACTTTTTAAGTTTTTTTCCTTTATTGTCAAAGTGAAGTACAGAGAGGTTACAGTTTCATATGTAAGGCAGTGAGTACATTTCTTGTTTAACTTGTTACGTCCTCCCTCATTTCCCCACTTCTTCCTTTCCCTCCACAACCCCATGAGTTGTACAGTTGGTTTACACCAAATGGTTATGTAAGTATTGCTTTTGGAATCGTTTGTATATTTATCCTTTCAAAAATACTGACTAGCTATCAAGTTTTACGCTATCATGTAACCATTCAAAATACTGATAGATTATAGGACATCATTATAGAGATAGACAAATAATTATAATAAGTGTGGAATTATTTTTTTTTTTTTTTGGCCAGTCCTGGGCCTTGGACTCAAGGCCTGAGCACTGTCCCTGGCTTCTTTTTTGCTCAAGGCTAGCACTCTGCCACTTGAGCCACAGCGCCGCTTCTGGCTGTTTTCTGTATATGTGGTGCTGGAGAATCGAACCTAGGGCCTCATGTATCCGAGGCAGGCACTCTTGCCACTAGGCTATATCCCCAGCCCTGGAATTATGTTTTTGATACAGATACGTATATCTTGTTGAATTCATTTATTATTTATTTATTTATTTATTTTTGCCAGTCCTGGGGCTTGGTCTCAGGGCCTGAGCAGTGTTGCTGGCTTCTTTTTGTAAAGCCTAGCTCTCTACTACTTGAGCCACAGCGCAACTTCTGGCTTTTTCTATAAATGTGGTGCTGAGGAATCGAACCCAGGGCTTCAGGTATACAAGGCAAGCACTCTACCACTAGGCCTTATTCGAAGCCTGAATTCGTTTATTCAATTAATTATTCTGAGATATCTATTAATTGTTATGACAGCAAGATCATCTTGTGTTATACTAGAATCTTTCATAAATAAGACCGAGGCATTGCAGATAAAACAAGCTGCATGTCAAGTTTTGTTTTATTTTTCCTTCCTCTTTTTCTTTTCCTTCTACTTATGATTTCCATTTCATCTCTGAACAACCATGACACAATCTCTGGGGTGAGATCAAGAGTAAAACCATATATATGTATATAAATATATGTGTGTGTATACATATATGTGTATATATATTATATTTCAATTCACATCTATGCAGTAGTGATCCTCAAAGGAAACGTTGTCCCTAGGTCATTTAGCCATGTCTGAGGCTTTTTGGAAGTGGCAATTAGAGCTGAGAGTCAATGCTAAAAGAATAAGGTAGGCAGAGGCAGGAATAAAATACACAGAGCAGCCTTCAGATTTATCCAGCCCCAATTGCCAATACAATTAATGCTGAGATTAAAAACCACTGTTTTGTGAGTATAAAGTAAAATTGGTGAAGTAGACCTCCAGATCTAGAGGTCTAGGAGAGGTGTCTTCCCAGATGGACTGCTTAGAGGAGGTGAAACCTAGTTGACAAGAGTTAACCAGGCTGGAGTATGAGAACCAGTGAGAGAGAAATGGAAGTGCCACAGGCCAGAGACCATGGTTATGAAACCAAGAGATAGAAGAAGAAGAAAAGTGAAACCCATTGTAGAGAAAGGGGTTACTTTAGTGTCCAGAGGAGAGTTTACTCTGTAACCATGCCCCTGAAGCTGTCATGGGAAAAGAACAGAATTGGCAATACTGCCATTGTTAAACTTGCAGTATACACAATTCCTTGGAGTTTGTGGATGACTGAATATGAAAGAAACCATTGGGTTAAAGAGAATTGGAATGCTTTCTCTTCAAAAGATTTCCACCTGGGTAAAGTCATAAATGACTTTCCACTGCTCTTCTGCCTGTGTTTTTAATCTTACAAACTGTGCTTTACAGAATTGGGTGTTGACTTTTTTCATATACTCTATAATTCTCTGCTGTTTCCAATGGAACTTGAAATAATGTCATTACTAATAAAAACTAACATCTTTGGAATACTCATGATGTACCTTAACAAAAATTTTTAAAAATATAGAACCAATGAAAATACAGTACACATTAGGATAATTAAATAATTTTGTCAACTTCATGAAGACCGTAGGTGATAAGTCAAATATGAATGACACCTCCCAAGTTTAAGTAATTAGGAACCATATTCTGGTCCATAGAACAGAAGCATAGATCCCTGTAACTATAAAGCCATTAAAATTTTATGCTGAAGAATCTAAATAAAACCAATTTAATTTAGAGAAAACTCAGGGTATCTATTATTAATTATCAAGTGGAGAAATTGCTGTTCTCCTGGTGTTTTTACTCAATTAAAATAAACTTATGTGACTATAATAGCTGTCAGAATCTGTGTTCCAAAGAATGTATTTAGAATATCTCTTGTCATCCAAGATATAATTCTTCCTCCTGCCAAATACTGTTGTATTCTTTATAGCCTAACTGTATGTATACCTTATTTAATAGACCTATCCAAATATAGTAGCTTTAGCATGCCTGTTGTTATACAATTACAATCTATTATATGGAAGGTATTGACCTCTTGAAATCAATTAAGAGCTCGTTTGACTTAATTTGATTACCAAGACTATTTAACAATATTTAATTAACGTGAATCTTATCTATTCAACATTATGACAAATTACTTGGCTACTAGAGATCAGTTTTAAGAATCCTATTACTTTTATTTGTAGTTTGATTTTTTTTTTCAAATTTTTATTATCAAACTGATGTACAGAGAGGTTACAGTTTCATACGTTAGGCATTGGATACATTTCTTGCACTGTTTGTTACCTTGTCCCTCATGCCCCCTCCCTCCCCCCCTTTCCCTCCCCCCCCCCAGGTGTTCAGTTCACTTACACCAAACAGTTTTGCAAGTATTGCTTTTGTAGTTGTTTCTCTTTTTTTACCCTGTGTCTCTCAAATTTGGTATTCCCTTTGAATTTCCTAGTTCCAATACCAGTAAACACGGTTTCCAATATACTCAGATAAGATTACAGAGATGGTGTAGGTACAACGACAGGAAGGTGATACAAGAACATCATCAATAATAGAAACTACACATACACATAGGACGTTGAAAGTAGTTTGATTTTTAATGGTTGTTTAATCATAAATAATCCAGCTGAAAGCTGGATGCACAAGCAACAAAGCACACATTTGTCAAAGAAAGTTAGTCAAATACTTTGTCAAAGCAATAAGAGAAAATTAATATAAGATATTCATCTAGGAAAAGATATTCATTTAGGAATATTTCAATACAAATTACATAAGATGTATGGCCTGAGGGAAGGTCATAGGTCATCTGGGTCAGTTCCTTGAGGGAAATACTTAGATCATACTCCTCCTTCTCTCTTTTGCTTTCCAACAACTTGCTCTGCTGCATGCCTCTACCGTGACTTCAATGCACTGTCTTATCTCAGCCCTCAAAGCAACGGACCCTCTCTAAGTCGGGGCCAGACAGACATTCCCTTTTAAATTGATGTTATTTTCCTGTAATGGCTGACTAATACCACTGATTAATACCTTATTCTTTCTGAAACTGTCAGTATCTTAAAAACAAGCCAACCCTTGGGAGTCTGAGAAGACATGATCATTGTATGTAATGTGGCATCTCTGATGGGCTCATAGAATGGAAGGAGCACACTAAATAAAAACTAAATACTATGTTTCTTCGGGTCTGAGTCACTTCACTTAGTATGATTTTTTCCAAGTGCTTCCATTTCCTTACAAATGGGGCAGTGTCATTCTTTCTGATAGAGGCATAGAATTCCATTTTGTATATGTACCACATTTTCCTGATCAACTGAGGGGCATCTAGGTTGGTTCCATGTTTTAGCGATGACAAGTTGTGCTACAACGAACATAGTTGTGCTGGTGGCTTTAGTGTAGTCTTGCTTGTATTCTTTTGGGTAGATGCCCAAAAGTGGGGCTGCTGGGTCATAGGGGAGCTTTATGTTTAGCCTTCTTAGGAACCTACACACTGCTTTCCAGAGAGGTTGAACAAGCTTGCATTCCCACCAACTAAGTAATAGAGTTCCCCTTTGGCCACATCCTCTCCAACACTTGTTAAACCCTATGGTGTCCCTCATAGGGAATAGCTAGTACAGGCATAGGCTAATAATGGTAGAAGAACAAAATACCCCAATAGCTACACCCATATGACCTCATAAGAAGATGCCAAGTGAAGTGAACTCCACGTTACAGAAACAAGAGTTATACCACTGTTGTAATTATTCTCAACATGCCATGAGAACTCATACTACTTCTTTTCTGTTTTTTCCTTGTCTGTTTGTTTGACTGAGTGGTTTGTCTAGTTTTGTTTCTTTTGTAGTCCCTTCCTGTGGCTCACTACCACTGTATTACATCCGAGTACCCTGGATATTGTCTATACTGGTAATAGAACTGGGGAAGGGAGAGGGAATACAAAAATTGAGAGACAAAAAACAAAAATACAAACCATTCAAAAAGCAAGACTTAGAAACCATTTGGTGTAAACCAACTGCACAACTCTTGGGGGGAGATGGGAAGGGGGAGGGGGAGAGAAAGTGAGGGAGGAGGTAACAAGTAGAACAAGAAATGTACTCATTGCCTTTCATATGAACCTGTAACCCCTCTGTATCACACTTTGACAATAAAGAAAAAAACCTAAATACTAGTAAAGTATGGGTTTTACCTGTTAATATTGTTCCAATACTTGTGTATTCATTACATTTAATATATCATGTAAATATAAGATTTGAAGAGCAGGAGAAATGGAATGAGGTACATGAAAACCTGCAACTGAAGATAAAACTCAGGGCCTCATGTCCTCAATTGGATTTTTTTAATTCAAAGCTGGAGCTCTACTCCTTAAGCCACATTGCCACTTCCAGCACTCTTCTGGTTACTTGAAGATACGAATTTATTATAGACTTCTCTGCCTGGGCTGTCTTCAAACCATGATCCACCATGAGCAGCTAGGATTACTGGTGTGAGCCACCAGTGCTTTTCTTGAATCTCTCCATTTCTTTACAACTTTTCTTTAAAAAAAAAAACTGAAAGATTTTTAAAGGGAACTTAAGAAGCCATTCTGGAATATAAAAGAGATAATAAAGGAATATAACACCAAGGACAACATGGCAATGTTATGTTGCATTTCAAATGTACCCAAGGCCTAACGTATGAAACTGTAACCTCTCTGTATGTCAATTTGACAATAAGAAAACTAAAAAAATGAATTTCTGTGTATCATTGTTATTTTTAACATACTACTTGAAATGGTTTCTTTTTTCTATCCCTATTCCTTATGGTTTAGCCCCTGTTGTCACTGTATTTGATTTTGGTACCCTGGGTACTGTATGTATCTTTGTCTGGATTAGTGAAGGGAAGGGAAAGATCAAAGTGGTGAGACAGAGGGTAAAAGGAAAACCAATGAAACAGAAGTACTTATCAGACAATATGTTTTAAATTAATTGTACAACTTGGGGTGAGGTGAGTTGAGAAGGAGGGAAGGTGGGAGAAAAATTAGGGAGGAGGTAACAAGTTTGACAAGAAATGCATTCACTACCTTACATAGGTAACTGTAATCCCTCTGTATATCACCTTGACAATAAAAATAAAAAATATATTTAAGAAGTTCTGTGCAAGTAGACTAGAGATGGCTCAACCATGAGTATGGAGGAGATGAAACCCTGGACACAGAGGGGTCAACAGACCTTTAAAAATAACAGATAACCAGCCTCAATTACATGGGGAACTAATGTGGGCTGTTTCACCAGACTTACATGTGAGAAAAAGGTGTCCTAGTGACAAGGTAAAGACTAAACTTAAATGAAGAAAAGAGAGAAACCAAACAGGACAGTGTTTTTCAAAATTAGGGAATATTTCAATGAAAGCATGGGGAAGGAACTGTGAGAACTCAGGCCAAGCATCAGTGTGAGATGGAAAATTGATAGGAACCCAGGTAATGGAAATTCAGAAGACAAGTACTAGAAAGTCTGTTTTATCAATAGTCAGTCAAATATAGTTGTGTTTGAAAATAGTAAAATAATGACTCCCAGTGTTGTACTCAATATCAGAACCAACTAGGGAAATTGCTCACCATTCAGCATTCCAGTTTCTATTCAGAGTAATACATGGAATGATGACAGTAGAGTCATGGAATACATTGTGTATTTGTGGGCAAACAATTTAGGTCCCTTAAATTTTAAAAATATGGATACAAAGAACATAGTGTGAGAACTATGCTATTGGTTTGTTGTTATTGTTGTTGTTGTTTGCATTCATCATGGGGCTTGAACTCAGGGCCTGAGATTTTTTTTCTCAAGGCTAGAATTCTATCCCTTTGAGTCACAGTGTCATTTTTGGTTTTCTGGTGGTTATTTGAAAATAAGAACCATGCCTATGCTGGCTTTGAACTTGGATCCTCAGCCTCCTGAGTAGCTTGGATTACAGATGTGAGCAACCAGTGCTTGCCTAGAGAACTACACTATTGTTTATGTGACTAACTCAAATAAAGAAACTGAAAATTTGGCTAAAACAATACCAAACTGTATTTGTAGTTCTTGTTTATTTTAAACTTGCTTTTGTGTTAAAACAGTAAGCAAAATTTATGTACTTACTATTCCAACTCTTTACTGTATAAAAATTCACCAAATTCATCAACATTTGAAATTTTATAAGTTAACTGAAAGAAAATTTTGTATCTTGAAGGTTTTGTGTACCTGGTATTTCACAGTGTGAAAATGGAATGGGGTGGATAGATTCCTCTGTTTCATGACTTATAACCAAATCCGAAGTTTATTTCCTGTTTAAAATAATGGATGTAGCATCATCTGTTCATAAAGGTATAGCTATTGGGCTCTTGTGATCTTTTGCTGTGACTTGCCTAAACCTGTACTAATTATTCCCAATAAGGGAGACCATAGAGTTCATGTTTCTTTGGGTCTGGCTCACTTCACTTAGTGTAATTTTTTCCAAGTCCTTCCATTTCCTTAAAAATGGGGCAATGTCATTCTTTCTGATAGAGGCATAAAATTCCATTGTGTATATGTACCACATTTTCCTGATCCAGTCATCTACTGAGGGGCATCTGGGTTGGTTCCATATTCTAGCTATGACAAATTGCGCTATGATGAACATTGTTGTGCTGGTGGCATTACTGTGATTTTGTTTGTGGTCTTTTGGTAGATACCCAAAAGTGGGGCTGCTGGGTCATAGGGGAGTTCCATATTTAGCCTTCTGAGGAATCTCCATACTGCTTTCCAGAGTGGCTGAACCAGTTTACATTCCCACCAACAATGAAGTAGGGTTCCCTTTTGGCCACATCCCCTCCAACAATTGTTATTGTCAGTTTTCTTGATAAAGGACATTCTTACTGGGGTGAGATGGAATTTCAATGTTATGTAAACAATTGTTATATCATAGTTGTATCTACTTTCAACTTCCCATGTGTATCTGCAGCTTCTATTATTGATGATGTTCTTGTATCATCTTCCTGTGGTTGTACCTACACTATCTCTGTAATCTTATCTGAGTATATTGGAAACTGTGTATACTGGTATCAGAAGTAGGAAATTGAAAGGGAATACCAAAATTGAGAGACACATGGTAAAAAAAAAAAAGACAAACAACTACAAAAGCAATACTTGCAAAACTGTTTGGTGTAAATGAACTGAACACCTCATGGGGGAAAGGGAAAGGGGGAGGAGAGAGGGGGGTATGAGGGACGAGGTAACAAACAGTACAAGAAATGTATCCAATGCCTAACGTATGAAACTGTAACCTCTCTGTAATTCAGTTTTGTTGGGGTTTTTTCTCCCCTCTCCCGGCTCGGACTCTTTCTTCTCTCTTCCTGCCCTCCGTAACGTCCTCTCCCCCAACTCCCGACCAGCAGGTAAATTAGAGTGAGACGTGGGGGTTCGGTCCGGCCTGGCGTGCGCATGACCTACGTGGTAATGTGGCCGCTATCCTTCCCTGGGAGCTAGCGTACATAGACCACGGAGTTGGCTTCTGAGAGCGAACTAACTTTATTGAGAGAAGGACAAGGGGAGATGATTCCAAAGGAAGGGGGTTGGCCAGGATTCCGATAGGCCAAGAGCTGTCACCTGACCCCCAAGGGCTAATGTCACTTGAGCGCACCGAACCCGGGCTGGGTTGGTGGGCGCCTGGCTGGCTGGCAGGTTGGAGGGCTGTTGGCCCAACCGGTTTCTCTGGATTCCAATCTAGAGGGGGTAGCAGGGCCGCATTCCCCAGGGCTGGGGGAGGTGCATCAAGCCCCTTCCATCAGATGGACCCCAACACAGTTTGATAATAAAAATTTGAAAAATAAATAAAAATTGCCTAGGTAACAAAAAAATAATGGATGTATTTGGATTTTGAATACAAATGCATCTGAAGTGGTTTTTAAAAGCTAATGTCATGAGAGAACTCATTTGTGGTTTGTTAATGTACAAGACTAATGACATTGGCAATTTTAAATGCATTAAAGTGTGCTTGACTACATCCTTGTGTATATATTACAGTTCTGAAATTTAATCAAAGCTCAATAATGTGTATATTTCTTTCTTTCTTCCCCAATTACTCTATTATGCAGATCTAATGTGAAGACAGATCAAAGTGGTATTTGAACATGTTTTCTTATATCTAAAGGTGAAAGTATCTTGTTTTTGATGAGAGAGACTTTCTAAATGCAGTAACATCAAAGGGAAAAAAATCATTGTCTCTTGTTTAGAATGGAGCTCTGTGAAAATTACATTCACATAAAAAAAAAAAAGACTTTGTAGGTACCACTAGAAGCAAAGTGCAGGGTAGAATCTTAGAGGTCACCCATTGTGACTCTAGTTTTACAAATAAGTTTATTACATTACAGACCAACAAAGCATCTTTCTAACGATACTGTTTCTATTAGTGGTAGAAGAATTACTGTACAAAATGAATTCCAAAATCCTACAAGCTTTCTACACTGGGAAACAGGATATAAGAAAGAGGAAAAACATTAAAATACTTTTTCATTAGAAAAGTCTGCTAATAGGTTTCCATATGTGGCCTTATGTAGGCTGCCAGCTTAGTCTAGAACTTTTTTTTTTCTTTTTAGGAACCAAATTTCTTTATTTGAAGGAATGGTACAAATTAAAAGAACTTAGGATGCTCTGGTACAACTTATAGAAAAGGTAATGGTAACCCCAGCATGCATGCACTGCCTTGGTGAGGGGAAGTCACTTCGGCCTGAGGCTTAGCTGTCATTGTTACTGTCTCCCAGAGTGTGCTTGTCAAAGAGATACTCCGCCATGCCAGATTCAGGGGCTCCCATCTTGCGCAAGTTCGTGATGTGGTCACCCAATTCCTTGATGGATTTCACCTGCTCGTTCAGGTAATGAGTCTCCATGAAGTCACACAAATGGGGCTCATTTTTGTCAGTGGCCAGTTTGTGTAGTTCCAGTAGTGACTGATTCACACTTTTTTTCAAGTGCAATGCACACTCCATTGCATTCAGCCCTTTTTCCCAGTCATCACGGTCTGGTTTCTTTTTTTTTTTTTTTTTTATTAGTTGGACATAAATTATTTTACAAGGTGTTGTGCAAAGAGGGTGCAGTTACATAGTAGGGCAGTGTGTCCATTTCTTATGATATCTTACGACCTGTTTTTCTATTCCTTGTCTAGGTCAGGTTGACATATATGCAATATACAATGTATCAAGAACATATACAGTATTCACAGACTTGGTCTCTACTCTCTCTCCGTCTCCCTTTGTTAACAGTCATATATCAGGGAGATCATGCCCCTTTGTTTTCTGTGTTCTAGGCTTGTCTCACTCAACATTATTTGTTCGAGTTCTGACCATTTCCCTGCGAATAACAGTATTTCACCATTCCTAATCGCTATGTAGTATTCCATTGTGTATAAGTACCATATTTTTTGGATCCATTCGTCTGTGGAGGGGCATCTGGGTTGTTTCCATATTTTAGCTATTGTGAATTGTGCCGCGATAAACATGGAAGTACAAATGCCTTTTTGATATCTTGGATTTTGCTGTTTAGGATAGATGCCTAGGAGTGGTATGGCTGGGTCATAGGGTAGGTCTATATTGAGCTTTTTGAGAAACCTCCATACTGTTCTCCAAAGTGGTTGTACTAATTTGCACTCCCACCAACAATGGAGAAGGGTTCCTCTTTCCCCACAGCCCCTCCAGCATTTGTTGTTTCCTGAGTTCAGAGTATAGGCCATTCTAACTGGGGTGAGGTGGTATCTCAGGGTTGTTTTTATTTGCATTTCCTTTACTAGCAGGGATGTTGAGCATTTCCTCATGTGTTTCTTTGCCATTTTTATATCTTCTCTTGTGAAGTCTCTCTTTAGCTCTTTTGCCCATTTCCTAATAGGTTTATTGGGCTTGGAGGGGCTTAGTTTTTTGAGTTCTCTGTAGATGACCGATATCAGGCCTTTGTCTGTTGCTGTGCTGGTAAATATCCTTTCCCATATCGTTGGCTGTCTTTCTATTTTGGTGGCTATGTCCTTAGCTGTGCAGAAACTTTTTAATTTGTAGTAGTCCCATTTGTCGAGTCTTTCCCCTATTTGTTGTGCCCCTGGGACTCTATTCAGGAAGTTCCTTCCTGTGCCTATAAGTTCTAGTGTCTTTCCTACTCTGTCCTTCAGTAGTTTCAAGGATTCAGGTCTGATGTTGAGGTCCTTGATCCATTTTGAGTTGATCTTGGTGCATGGTGATAGGCTTGGGTCTACTTTGAGTTTTCTGCATATGGCTGCCCAGTTATCCCAGCACCAGTAGTTGAAGAGGCTATGTTTATTCCATTGTATGTCTTTAGCTCCTTTGTCGAATATCAGTTGGCTGTAAGAGTGCGGTTTTATTTCTGGGTCTTCAGTTCTAACCCATTGATCTTCCGATCTGTTTTTATACCAATACCATGCTGTTTTTGTTATAATGGCCTTGTAGTAGAGCTTGAAGTCAGGTATTGTGATACCTCCTGCACTGCTTTTTTTTGCCTAGAATTGCTTTGGCTATTCTAGGTTTTTTGCTGTTCCATATGAATTTATAGATTGGTTTCTCTATTTCAGTGAAGAATGTGGCTGGGATTTTGATAGGTATTGCATTGAATTTGTATAACAATTTGGGCAATATGGCCATTTTCACTATATTGATTCTGCCTACCCATGAGCATGGGAGGTCTTTCCATCTCCTTGTGTCTTCTTTGATTTCCCTTATTAGATTTTTGTAGTTTTCATTGAATAGGTCCGTCACGTCCTTGGTTAAGTTGATCCCTAGGTACTTTATTCTTTTTTTGGCTACTGTAAATGGAATTGTTTCCATAATTTCCTTTTCTGTTTGTCTATTGCTGGTGTACAGAAAAGCTGCTGACTTTTGTGGGTTGATTTTGTATCCTGCTACTTTGCCAAATTGGTTTATTAGGTGTAGGAGTTTGGGTACTGAGTTTTTTGGGTCCATCAGATATAAGATCATGTCGTCTGCGAATAGGGATAACTTGATTTCTTCCTTGCCGATGTGGATCCCTTTGATGTCCTCCTCTTGCCTTACTGCTATGGCTAGGGATTCCAGCACTATGTTGAACAGAAGTGGGGAGAGTGGGCATCCTTGTCTTGTTCCTGAGTTTAGGGGGAATGATTTAAGTTTCTCTCCATTTAATATGATATTAGCAGTTGGTCTGTTGTATATGGCTTTTATTGTTTTGAGGAATGTTCCATCTATTCCTGTTCTCTCCAAAGCTTTTAATAGGTATGAATGTTGTATTTTGTCAAAGGCTTTTTGGGCATCGACTGAGATAACAATGTGATTCTTGATTTTAGTTCTGTTTATGTGGTGAATTACGTTGATTGATTTACAGATGTTGAACCATCCTTGTGACTGAGGGATGAAGCCTACTTGGTCATGATGTATGATATTCTTGATCAGTTTCTGGATCCTATTAGCTAATATTTTATTGAGGAGCTTTGCATCTGTGATCATTAGTGATATTGGTCTGTAGTTCTCTTTTTTTGTTGGATCTTTGCCTGGTTTGGGAATGAGTATGATATTAGCTTCGTAGAATGAGTTTGGGATTTCTCCCTCCGTTTCTATTTCGCGGAAGAGTTTGAGGAGTATTGGAATTAGCTCCTCACTAAAGGTTTTGTAGAATTCGTTGGTGAATCCATCTGGGCCTGGGCTTTTCTTAGTAGGGAGGTTCTTGATTACCTCCTGTATCTCACCGTAAGTTATTGGTTTATTTAGTTGATTTATTTCTTCTTGGTTCAGTTTGGGCAGTTTGTACTTCTCTAAGAATTGATCCATTTCTGTAAAATTATTGTTTTTTGCTGAGTAGAGGTTTTGGAAATAGCTCCTTATGATTGTTTGAATATCGTGTGTACTTGTTGTAATTTTTCCTGTGGAGTCCCTGATTTTACGAATATGAGTCTCTTCTCTTCTTTTTTTTGTAAGTCTTGCAAGGGGTCTGTCAATTTTGTTTATTTTCTCAAAGAACCAGCTTTTAGTCTTATTTATTTGTTGAATGGTCTTTCTATTTTCAATCAGATTTATCTCTTCTTTAATCTTATCTCTCCCCTCCTAGTCATTTTAGATTCTGTCATTTCTTGTTTCTCCAGTTGTTTTAGTTTCATCGTGAGGGTATTCACCTGCGCTGCTTCCATTCTTTTAATGTGGGTGCTGAGTGCAATGATCTTGCCCCTCAGTACTGCCTTAGCTGTGTCCCATAGGTTTCTTTGTGATGTGTTTTCTTTGTCATTGTGGCTTATGAATTCGTTGATTTCATCTTTAATTTGATCTGTGGCCCAAGTGTTGGATAGCAGCGTGGGGTTTAGCCTCCAAGAGTGTGTATAGGCTCTGTGGTATCCTTTGTTGTTGAGGGTTACCTTTAATCCACTGTGATCAGATATAATACATGGGATGACGTCAATACTTTTGTATTTGCTGAGGTTCTTTGTGTGGGCTATGACGCGGTCTATTTTGGAATATGATCCATGGGCTGCTGAAAAGAAGGTGTATTGGGTCTCTGTAGGGTGAAAGGTTCTATATAGGTCTGTTAGATCCATTTGGGAAATGGTGTTATTTAGGTCCTCAGCTCCCTTACTAATCCTCTGAGTGTTGGATCTGTCTCTAGGAGAGAGAGGAGTATTAAAGTCACCCACTATGATTGTGTTTGCGTCTATCTTGCTCTGTAATTCTTTGAGAATTTGCTTGACATATGTAGGGCCTCTTTTGTTTGGTGAGTATACATTTATCACCGTGATTTCTTTTTTTTTTTTTTTTTTTTTTTTTTTTGGCCAGTCCTGGGCCTTGGACTCAGGGCCTGAGCACTCACTGTCCCTGGCTTCTTCCCGCTCAAGGCTAGCACTCTGCCACTTGAGCCACAGCGCCGCTTCTGGCCATTTTCTGTATATGTGGTGCTGGGGAATCGAACCTAGGGCCTCGTGTATCCGAGGCAGGCACTCTTGCCACTAGGCTATATCCCCAGCCCTCACCGTGATTTCTTGATTCTGGATTTTTCCTTGTATTAATATGTAGTGTCTTTCTTTGTCTTTTTGAGTGGACTTTAAAGAGAAGTCCAGCTTGTCTGAGATCAGAATGGCTACACCTGCCGTTTTGGTGGATGCATTTGCTTGGTAGATCTTGCTCCATCCTTTCACTCGAAGCCTGTTTTTGTCCCTTGCTGTAAGGTGGGTCTCTTGTAGACAGCAGATGTCAACTTTTTGTTTGCGAATCCATTCTGCCAGTCTGCTCCTCTTTATCGGGGAGTTTAAACCATTTATATTTAAAGAGATCAAGGATAAGGGTGTTTTTTCTCCTTCCATTTTCTTGGTGGGCTGTTTTTTCTTCTTTTTTTTTCTTTCTTGTCTTTAGTGAGCTTGTGTTTCTGCTGGACTTTGGCTATTGAAGTTTCTTTCTGATTCTGTCTGTGTGTCTTTTACGATCTCTGTTGGGTGGGGATCCCCTCTTAATATTCACTGTAGGGCTGGTTTTTTATTCACATACTCCTTTAGCTCCTCTTTGGTGTGGAAAGATCTGGTTCTCCCTTCGAATGTGAACTCCAATTTCGCTGGATATTTGATCTGAGGTTGTAAATTGTTATTCTGGAGTACTTGGATGGTGTTCTTCCACTCACTTCGAGCTTGGTAAGTTTGTGTGGATAAGTCGGATGTTATTCGAATCCTCTTCCCATTGAAAAAAGTTTCCTTCTTCGCTTTGGCTGAATTCAGAATTTGCTCTTTAGTCTTGAGGTCTGTAGTCTTGAATATTATGTGCCTTGGGGTGGCTTTCCTGGGGTCTGGCCTGCCAGGTGTCCTATAGGCTTCGGTTACCTGGATGGGGTCCCCTGTGAGATTGGGGAAGTTTTCTGCAATAACTTTATTGAGAACATGATTAAGCCCTCTGCTCTGGTATTCGGCTCCTTCTTCTATTCCAATTATGCGCAGATTATATCTCTTGTCTTTGTCCATTAGTTCCTGGATTAGTCTTCCCTGAAGCTTCACCTTTTCTTGGAGTGTGGTCATTTTCTGGTTGTTGTCAGCTGCTTCATCGTCCAGGCGAGAGATTCTGGATTCTATATGGTCTACTCTTTGTGTTATGGTTTCAATTGCGGAGTTTATGGATGTCAGAGAGCTATTTATGGTTGTCATATCAGCTCTGATCGTGGAGATTTCTTCCTTTAAAGAGTTTTAAATCTATTTTTTCATGCATTTCAATTCTCAGGATGTGGAGATTTTCTTTAAAGGCAGCTTGCATTGTATCCATTTTTGCTTCCATTTCTTTAAAGCAGGCTTGCATTGTATCCAGTTTTGCTTCCATTTCTTTCTTGGCTTCCTGGGTGTCCTTCCAGATTTCCGCTCTAAATTCCTGGAATTGTTTTCTGATTTCATTTCTGACGCTTTCAATCATTCCTGTTAACATGGCCTCATTTGCTTTTTTAGTCTCCATCTCCTCTTCAGTCGTGCTGCTTTTTGGAGCTGGCGAGTTGGCTTGCCCTTTGATGAACTGAGTTATGTTTCTTTGTGATTTGCGCATCTGGAGATCTGGATGGCTTCTCAGGTTTGGTTTGTAGCTCTTCCCTCCCTCCTGTGTAGATGTGTCTACGGCAGCAGGTGCTGTCGCTGTGTCCCCGCCCACCAGTGCAGGGTACGCCTACCAGAGCGGGCGCTGTTGCCGGGGGCCCCGCCCTCCTGTGCGCTGTGTGTCCACTGCAACAGGCACTTCGGCGGGATATGCCTCCCAGAGCAAGTCCTGGGTTGGTGGGTTGTGTTTGCACCCTCCCACGAGTCCATTGGGGGGGAGCGGTATGTGTGGGGTCCAGTGGGATCGACTGTCCGGGTGTGGGTTGGCACCCTCAGACCTCGCCTCCGCTGCAAGAGGGAGACGTGATCACTCCCAGGTGACCCTGCTGGGCTGGTATTGCCCACCAGTGCCTGTGGTTTTAGTTGTAAGAGTCTGCGAGGTCCAGGCACCTCGGGTGGGGTTTGCACAACCGGCTGTCTCCCGGCCCCTGTTGGGAAGGGGGCGGGGCTGGTTCAGCCAGTTCAGGAACCTGTGGGGTGTTGGTGCTGCTGGGCCCTTCCCCTGCTAAACTGACTTCCCAGCGCCTGATGGGAGCTTCCCCGCCTGATTTGGGGGTTCTTTGTTCCCTCAGGGGTGGGGGAGGGGGAGGGAGGGCACTCACTTTTGCTGCTTTGTGTGTGTGTCCCGCGCAGCCGTTGGCCCTCCAGGGGTTGGCTAAGTGTCATGGTGGCTTCCTTGGTTCCCGATTTCTGCCGCACTGGGTTCCCTTGTCCGAACCCGGTGTGAACCCGACCTTCTCGTCGCTGCTGGTGTGTGTCTTGGTCCACACCCTGCCTTGTGTCCGTGGGGTCTCCCGCTATATGAATTCTGCGCTCCTGGCAGCCCGTCCATCTGCCGATCGCCGGGTTCCCCTTTCCCAGCCTGACCCTGTTTGGGCCAGGGTCGGCTGGTGGGGGGAGGGTGCCCTGGTGAATCTCCGGCTCCGTGTAGGTTTTCGGTTCTTCTTTTTTGCTCCTTTTTGTTTTCCTGCATTTCTCCACTGCTTCTGGCTGCTGGTTTTGCTGGTTCTTGATGGGGTGTTGGGTGTTGGAGTTCCCAGCTCACTATGCCGTTGGAGCGAGTCGGGGTGCCTCCCTATTCTATCGGCGCCATCTTTCTCACAGTCTGGTTTCTTGATATCCTGCAGGAAGATGCGGCCACCTCGCTGGTTCTGCAGCTTCATCAGTTTCTCTGCATGTTCCCTTTCCTCATGAGATTGGTGAAGAAAATATTTGGCAAAGTTCTTCAAAGCCACATCATCTCGGTCAAAGTAGTAAGACATGGACAGGTAGACATAGGAGGCATAGAGCTCCAGGTTGATCTGGCGGTTGATGGCGGCCTCCAAGTCCTGGTGGTAGTTCTGGCTCACCTGAGAGGGGGATGCGGTCGTCATGGCGGCGGCACGGTGAAGGAGCGGTGGCGGAGGCCCCGGGGCGGTCCGAGGGCGCGGTGGAGAGAGAGAGAGGTGGTGGGAGGTTGGTGGCTCCAAGCGGGCGGCCGGGATGGGGGTCGAGCGCCGGGTTCCGTTCAAGCACTGTTGAAGCAGGAAACCGCAGCGACTCTCGGCGAGGAACCTAGTCTAGAACTTTATGGGAACATAATTCTCTCCAGGATTCTCAATCAGAGTTTACTAACAGAGATTCACAGGAAATACACAGAGTACCAAGAGTTCTCTCACATTGTCATGGTTGATACAGAGAAAGAATGATTCTCAGTTTGGATTTCAGGTAGCATGTCTATATTCTCCTCTGTCTCATGACCACCTACGTTTCTTACCAGTGGCTCTGGCAACTATTCATGTGTCTCAACTTCTGATAAAGTTAGTGGAACATTTGAAGATCAAAATATAAATTCTGGAACCTTCTGATGGGATGAATGTAAGGTTTCTTTATGCATTTTAGCTTATTATAATTAAGCTATAGTTTGAAGAATTATGCTTCTACAAAAATAATATTCTTTTAAAAATTTATCTTTGTTATTATAAAGGGGTTGCACAGAGGGACTACAGTTATGTAAGTCAGGTAAAGAGTACATTTCCTTTTGGACAATGTTAGCCATTGAAATAACATTCCTAAGAAAATTTTAAAAATTCTTTCAATTACAGATCAACAAATTATCCACAGCCTCTGGCCCCAATTCAAACTCATAGCTTGTTTTTCATGATTAAAATTTTATTAAGACAAAGCTACTTTAATTAATCAATGTATTCTTTATGTATATTTTTACACTGTATATCACTGATAAATAATTATTGCAACAACTGGTGTATGTACATAACCTAAACATTTCATTGTGTCTCTTTATGGAACAGTTTGCAGCCCTCTAATTTAACCAAAAAGAATTCTGGCAATAATGTATATTGTCTTTGGAAATGGTAGAAATAAACTATAGCTTATTTTATAAGTAATAAGAGGACATTGAAAAGTATTCTTCAAAGGAGACAATGAGTTTGAAGTTTGACTTACAGCTGTGTAAGAGTAGAGAAAGAAAAATACATACCAGACTCTCATTGCCTCAAATTGACACCACTCTGGGCAATGATTTTTGAGGATAAGTCCCTGAAATCTCAAGCAACAACAACTTACTATGTAAGTTATTTCAGGCCAAGCTCAGGAATGTTTAAAGGAGTACGTACTATCTATTCAAGATTCAGTATGGTAAAAATTCCCAGTCTGGCATCAAATCAGAAATCAATAGCTTTTCAGGGGCTGGGGATATAGCCTAGTGGCAAGAGTGCCTGCCTCGGATACACGAGGCCCTAGGTTCGATTCCCCAGCACCACATATGCAGAAAACGGCCAGAAGCGGCGCTGTGGCTCAAGTGGCAGAGTGCTAGCCTTGAGCGGGAAGAAGCCAGGGACAGTGCTCAGGCCCTGAGTCCAAGGCCCAGGACTGGCCAAAAAAAAAAAAAAAAGAAATCAATAGCTTTTCAAATAAGCAGGAATACAAAACTTACACTGATCAAAAGAGTACACATGTAAGAGCATGAGTAAACAAAGATATTAAAAGATACTATATGTTTCAAAGACAAAAAGTTAAAGGAAATATTGAATAATGTAAGTAAAGTCAGCATTTTTTCCTGACTTTCTGTTCACCCAGTTCTGCAATTATGTCAATGGAATAATAGGAAAAGAAGGAATCTCAGATCTTTTAATCACAGATCACATATTCAAGGAAAAATGTTTACTTGGTTTAAATTCTCCTAAGACAAAGTCGATTAAAGTGACATTTAGATCGGAATAAGGCTCCATATCTTTCTTTTCTGTTCCAAATATTGTTGCCTATACCAAAAGCTAGAATTCATTGAATATTTACTCTCTGCCAAATGTCAAATGCAAAGCTCCTTATCATAAACTTATTTAAATGTCACTATGTTTTTATGAAACTATAGTTATAATTAACCCTTTCTCAATAAGAAACAGTCTTACAGAAGTTGGGACCAAGTCAATATAAAATCTTTATTTGTCAGAATAGCACCGCTAGTAAGTGCTGTAACAATCAGTTTAGTAATTCTGTCCCTTGGGCTTGATTATGTGCAGAATGATCCTCAATAACAGATTAGTGTTTGCTTCTTTTAGGCACCAAGGGTTTCCACCAGCAATATTTTTTTGATAGGTGATGTGATTCCCCACTGTGGGAAATACTGTCCCCATGTCAAGTGGATTCTTCACAACATGAAAACCTAAATATGGATGACAGGGTAGGAATTAGGGGCTGGGGATATGGCCTAGTGGCAAGAGTGCCTGCCTCATATACATGAGGCCCTGGGTTCGATTCCCCAGCACCACAGCACCACATATACAGAAAATGGCCAGAAGTGGCGCTGTGGCTCAAGTGGCAGAGTGCTAGCTAGCCTTGAGCAAAAAGAATCAGGGACAGTGCTCAGGCCCTGAGTCCAAGCCCCAGGACTGGCCAAAAAAACAAAAAAAAACAAAAAAAAAAAACAGGGTAGGAATTAGGAGAGAAGAGGAATACAGGAATACAATTATAATTTGAAAAGAGATCAGAGTATCTTGAAATATTCCCCGAAGTGTAAATCTTCCATGGCAATGTCCTTTCCCCCAGACATTAGTGTGCTAGCCACAACCAAATACCCCTTCCTATTTTTCACTACTGCTTTCTTCCCCTGTTCTTCCTATGTCTTCACTTCCTATCTCTTCACTTCCTGAGTCTCTTCTGTATCAGAAGAAAGAAATGCACTCTGCCATTCACAAGATTATCCATGTAAATACTACTATGAGCATGGTAGGTACAGGATCTCAAACAAGATCTAAGTTATCAACCCTTTTCAGATTTAGGTGTGCTCAAGACAGTAACTCTGCTCAGATGGATTGATGCATAGTCTAGAAGATGCTTGAAGAAAGGTTTAATATCAGAAAAGCTGAAATAATTTTCAGACCTAAGAGATACAATTTATGAGAACATAGGAAACATGATCAAATCATAGATTCCAGAATATACCAAAGAGCCCAAGTCAGGTGATTGGCAGTCAGGTGTTACTGGTTTCAAGCAGGTGATTTCTGGAAAGGCTACATGCTGGCTTCCATGAAGAGGAAGAGAGGAAGGGACTGTTCTCCCAGGAAGACCTAACAGTAAAAACTCAAACAACTATATCTATTTCTCATTATTAATCTAAGTTTTATACACTTAGGAAATATATGTGACGAGTTACTGTTTCTCTTATGCAATCATACAAAAATACATGTTCCCAGTTTTGACAATGTAGAAAACCTGGAGGGATGTAGTTGGAAGGATAATAAGTTATTAGAAGCCATTCCATGACACTGGTACCACTTACAAGAAATAAAATCACTTTTATGAATAGAAATTTTTAAAAAATGTATCAAATGGACTGAAAGTAGCAATGATTCAATTTAAAAGAACAAAGCTGAGTAGTTTACAACTATCAGTTTCTAAGTTAACAACTCATTACATTCAAGAGTATCAGGGGAAATTAACTACTTCAAATTAGGAAAGGACCATAAACTCTTGGAGAAAGGGAGTGAATAAAAGTATTAGACAAGCAATTACATGAAGAGTTTTTCATTTTTTAATCTTGTGTTTCTAGGGTATACAGTCATTTTGCATTATTGGATTTCCATTAATTCTGTTCTCAAGAAAGTTACACTGGGAAGTTTCTTAAAATATTTTTAGTCCTAAGTGTGTAGAGACCCTTAAGTCCTAATGCCAACAAATATTCTTGTAAATGAGACCTCGACCATTATTCATTTTCCTTGAATTAAGAGTGTGAAAATTAACATATGATTTTTAACCATCAATATTAACCAATAACTGAAAGTGAACAAGAAACTTTTAACTTTGGCTAAAATCAATATTAACTGTGCTTTATATTTTAAAGGATTTTTGTCATAAAATAAACAAATATATGCATGCTTTTAAACCTTATTTGTCTTGCATGTCATGAAGGAGGGCTCTTTTTATTTTTAAGGATAATTTTAATGTTAGTATTAAGGTGCTTAGAGAGGGATTGCCATTTCTTAAGTCAGGCAATGAGTACATTCCTTTTTAGACAATGTCACTCTTTCCTTTGCTCTCTCCCAGTTTTCCCCTCTTATCGCTGCCCACAAGTTGGATGGATCATTTTCTGTATAATATCTACCTAGACCTATGTCTGCATTCACCCTTCCTGTGAGGAAGATCTCTTACAGCCAAGTTTGTAAACTTTTTGTCAGAATTCATCTAGTTCTTCAATCAATAAGGAGTTTCTGAAAAGAATTGAAACGGACTTAAAGGATAAAGAGCCAAACAATCTGGTTGAGTTACATTCTAAATCTCAAAGTCAGAATTTTCTAGATCAAAGTCAGATTAGATTTACACACTTCAACTGAAACATGGCCAAATGGGTTGAGAAGGAGCATATTGATTGTGAATGCAAACTCCACTGCATAACTTTTATTTTAGAAACACCTTACATTTTTGACATATGCACATGAAAACTTTTTCTTATCACATTAAATATACAAAGTATTTCTAAGTGAAGATCTCATATCTAAATCCCATTCCAAGTCTTAGAATTTAAATAATTATATTTCCCAGAAGTGTTTTAAATTTACATTGCTGTGAATATTGCTTTTATTATGAGAATATTTGAAAACTTATGGAATAAAGATTTAAGGTTAAGGTTTGAGTGTGTTTCTACACAACCTCTTGTCTTATAAGACCTTCACATTTTTGAAAATACAAATATAGATTATAAAGTTTGAAAATGACACAGTAAAAATGCACTGAGATATCTAATTCTTAATTTGAGTTAAAGATTAAATAGTTAATATCTAAACTTTATGAAGGCAAGGTCCATTTTATTTGCCTCCCAGACTTTGTCTAAATTGTGTCTGAGAACTCTCACAGGAATACATCCTGTAGGTATGACTTAAAACAGGTTTATTCTGATTTGTTTAGGGTTATACATAGACCATAAATGACAAGCATGTTTTAGCAAATCAGCATAATTGATGTGATGTATCTGTGTCATTCTTTTGTATAGAAAACCTACATCAATTTTTTTTCCTTTTCATTATTATCCTTTGTTAGGTTTTTTAAAGTAGGTAGCCGGTAAAGGAGAACGCCACACAGTATTCAGGCAGGAGAGAACGTTTATTACCGAACTGCTGGCCTGTGGTCAAGATGATCCATGGCCGGAAAGAAGGGAGAGAGAGAGAGAGAGACCCCCACCCAGCCCTGCTTTATTTAGGGCAGGGGCAAGGGGTGTGGCCAGGTGGATTAGGATGTGACCTCAGGGAGAGGGGAGGTAACTGCCTCCAGGTCTGCAGGTTACCCAGGTAACTGGGTGGAGACTTAATGAGGTGGGGGCATCTGCATGTAGCCCTCAGGGAGAGGACCTAACATCCTTAAGTAGTCATACAAAGAAGTTGCCATTTGACACAGCTGCTATGGTTAAAATATGTAGTGATCAATGTCACCCCTTTCATAGTTATTACCCATTCCTCACCTGCCTACCCTTTCCCTCACTCTTCTTCATTTTGAAGGACATATATTGAATTCTCCACTCTCATTCTTCTTCATTAATCTATTCTTTTCCTTTTGACCCCGATTCTATACTTTTTGAGTACTGTTTCTTAGTGTTTTACTTTTCTGAACTTTGCTTTTGCCTTTATAATGAATTACACTATTTGAGATCTCCCTTGAATCTATTGCATTCCAGTTAATGTATTTGTATATACTTGCATGCCATCCAGTGTGTTTACTTATAAGTTTATAAGATAAAGCTAGCTTTCACATAGAAGGGAAAACAAGAATACTCTGTCTCTCTGGGCCAGACTTACTTCACAGTATCATTCACTCTAAAGCACAAAGTAAAATTTCATTTTGTGACACATTTTCTTGATCTATTCATCCACTGAGGGGCATCTGGGCTGATTCCATACCTTGGCTATGGTGAATAGTGCTGCAATGAACAGGACTGTGCTGGTGGCTTTAGTATATCCTGGTTTGTCAACTTTTGGGTAAATGTCCAGGAGTGGAATTGCTAAATTATAGGGTAATTTTATTTAATATGTTTTGAGGAAACACCACACTGCTTTGCAGAGTGGTTGTACAAGTTTGCATTCCCTCCAACAGTGTCTTAAGGATCTTCCCTTTTGGCTGACTGTTCTTCAGCATCTGTTAGTATTTGTTTTCTTGATATTGGCCATTCTAACTGGGATGAGGTGGCATTTCAATGTTGTTCTGATTTGTGTTTCCTTTATGGCCAGGAGTGTTAAGCATTTCGTTATGTGTCTATTGGCCATTTTTACTTCTGAGAAGACTGTTTAGCTCATTAGCCCATTTATTAATTGGACTATTGGTTTTGTGAGGGTATTGAAGTAGAGTGGGGGTTCGCTACAATGAAACGGGGTCCCCCCCCAAGGGAGGGGATTCCTGGTTCCCCCAAGAGTCCACCACACAGTCTCCACTACAAGATGACAAAAAGACAGATTTATTGGGGAAGTAAAAAGTGAAAAAAAAGTGAACCGACTGGCCTTGGTCGCAGCCCAGACTCCGGAGCCGAAACTGCCAGCCAACCCACCACGTGTGCAGGATCAGGGCCCAGACTCAGGAGCTGGGACCCCACCCCCATCCCCCCACCCCCCCCCCACCCCCCGCCCCGCACGTGTGCAGCCCAGACTCCGGAGCTGGAACCGCCTGTCCGTGGCCTTCCAGCCTGGTTATAAGGTAAACATCACAGACAAACTTGCCACACGCAGGTGACCAATGAAGATACAACACTTACAGAGCATGCTAGGCCCCACACAGGTGGCCAATAGAGTTACAGTCTGTCTCAAAATATCTATTTGAACTAACCTATCATTCTAGTTAGAATTGATGCATGGATTTGGCAGGGTTCACATGATGCAGGTGGATATGCTTACTCACAGGTTCTCTTGAAGCTCCCAGGCCTCAGGTGGTCAATCTACATAACTTATCATAATAAAGGGGAGCTTCCCTGAATAGGGTGGAGGAAGGCAGATGGAGTTGGCTTCTGCTCTTACCTGAGCTGGAGTCAACCTGAAGTCCCTCCACAGTTAATGATGGCACTGGCCAGATCTGACCTCCCTATTACAGGTATAATTCTTAACTTCTCCATATATTTTGTATATTCAATCATTGTCTGATGTGTAACTGGCAAAAATCTTCTCCCTAGCAGGCTGTCTTTTAAGCTTATTACTATATTCTTTGCCATGGAGAACCTCTTTAGTTAAATGCAGTCCCAATTATCAAGATTTTCTTTTATTTGCTCTGCTTCTTGGATATTTACTCAGAGTTTCTACACATGTATAAAAACCATGATAATTCCCCTAATTTTTCCTATAATAGTTTCATGGTTTCAGGTCTTATATTTAAGCACCTGATCCATTTCGATAGTGGCCCATCACTGTAATTTTAGTTACTCAGGTCTGAGGATCACTGATTAAAGCCAGCCTAGGCAGGAAAGACCATGAGATTCTTACCTCCAATTAAGCAGCAAAAAAAAAACAGAAGGAGAGATGTGGTTCAATTGGTAGTGCCAGCCATAGCAAAAGAGATAAGAGAAAGCACCCAGGCCCTGAGTTCAAGCCCCAAGGCAGGCACACAAAAAATGACAAAACTTAGATATAAGTTCTCTCTGTTTTTGGAAGATGTTTGTTTTGGGAGCTAACATTAAACCTACTGTAATACTAAGGAATTGACACATGTACACAAGCTAACATGTCTTTTTGGTCTTTTCTCATTAGTAAAAGCCTGAAGCTCCAACAATAACATTCTTAAGGTTTGTGAGAGACTTCTGAAAATAAGCCCTAAATTAGGTTGGCTTTGCAGCTCAAAATTTTGCATTTTCAGTTTTACTGTTAGATTTCCAAATGTCTCATGGTTTCTTTCTGACATCACAAAATTTACATCATCAATTCCAACAGCCTTTTCCTTGTATGGTTTTGCCACTGAGAGCTGACAAAAAAGTGACCAATAGAAAGGAGCACACAATGGCCAGATGCTGTCATTTGAATAATCATAATGACCTCAATGAATTGCATGTCTTCAGGACCTCAGGAAAGCACAATGAGTGATAGAGAAGCCAAAGGAAAGGAAGACTGTCCTGGGCCCTTGCCTTTTATTTTGTGTCTTTATTGAATGAAAATTTAGGTGATGGAACCTAAAATGCTAACAGTAATGGCAAGGTGAAAGCCTGGTACAAGGTGGCTCATGCCTGTAATCCTAGCTATCCAGGAGGCTAAGAACTAAAGATTGTGGTTTAAAGTTAGCCTTGGCATGAAAGTCTGCTAGGCTCATCTCCAACTAACCATCAAAATGTTGGGCTGGAGGTGTAACTCAAGTAGTAAAGTGCCATCCATGAGCAAAGAAGCCAAATGAATAGCATGAAGTTCTTTAATTCAAGCCCCAGTACTTGTATAAAATGAAGGAAAGGAAAAGGAACAAAAGGGAAGGGAGAGGGGCTGGGGATATGGCCTAGTGGCAAGAGTGCTTGCCTCCTATACATGAGGCCCTGGGTTCAATTCCCCAGCACCACATATACAGAAAATGGCCAGAAGGGGCGCTGTGGCTCAAGCGGCAGAGTGCTAGCCTTGAGCAAAAAGAAGCCAGGGACAGTGCTCAGGCCTTCAGTGCAAGCCACAGGACTGGCCAAAAAAAAAAAAAAAAAAAAAAAAACGGGAAGGGAGTGAAAGGGACAGGGGAGGGGAGAAAGAAAAGAAGGAAGAGAGGTGGAAAGAAAGGAGTGAAAAAGAAATGGAAAAGACCAGAAAAAAAAAAAAAAACTCTAAGAGGAGACAGATTTTTGCTTTAATATGTAAGACCTATAGACTTGGCCCTGGGGGTTCTAATGAAAAATGTGTGCTACACACTTGAGGGGAAAGGTCAGGAAAAAAAAAAGAAAAAAAAAAGGTCAGGAAAAAAGAAAAGAAAATGAGGGAGAGGTTGACATTGTTCAAAAAGAAACGTGCTCATTACCTGACCTATGTCACTGTAACCCCTCTGTCCATCACCTTTACAATAAAAATAAATACATAAGTAAAAATAAAAAAAATGTGTGCTACAGAAGAAAGATACATGTATTAATTGTGCTCATTTAGATTTGCTATTTTACCTACCGTGAGCTCCTTGGCTCCAAAGCTCTATTTACATTTTTAAATGTCTGTGAACTAGAACCTGATGTTTTGCAAACACTTTAAATATTTTTAACAGATTTCTTGAAAAGTTACCCTACATGACCATATAAATTGAAAAGAATTCTGACTTCACACAATTCAATATCTATCAGTATCAGCATCCGACATTCAAGGCTATAAATTTTAATATTGAGGTTGACTGGATTCCTTTTTTGATATGAGTGTTCAGAATTTCCAGTCGATAATCAATCTAATATGTTCAAGAACTAACAAGCAGAAAAATGTTTAAATAAAATACAGCTGAAAAGAATTTTTAAAAAAAAGTGAGATACTTTCCATTTTTTCCTCAACTGAAAAATTTACTAACATTCAAGTAAAAAGGATCCACGTGCATTTTGTTTTTAACCATATATTAAATGTACAATGTTAGTACTATTACTAAAGTACTATGATTTTCTAGTCCTACAGATGTACCCCTTTTGTTCAGAATGACATGATTTTTAAAATGTTAACAGTATTTATGATTTTTGTTTTTGTTTTTTGTTTTTGTTTTTGTTTTTTTTTTGCCAGTCCTGAGGCTTGAACTCAGGACCTGAACACTGTCCCTGGTTTCTTTTTGCTCAAGGCCAGCACTCTACCATTTGAGCCAAGGTGCCACTCCCGGCTTTTTCTGTTTATGTGGTGCTGAGGAATCGAACCCAGGGCTTCATGTATATGTGGTGAGCACTTTACCACTAGGCCATATTCCCAGTCCTCTGATTTTTAAAAGTATTAAATTGATGGACATCAGTAGCTCATGCTTGTCATCCTAGCTACTCAAGATGCTAAGATCTGAAGATTGTGGTTCAAAGCCAGCCCAGGCAGAAAAATCTGTGAAACACTAATTTCCCATTAACCACCAAAAAACTGAAAGTGCACCTGTGGCTCAAGTGGCAAGGCACTAACCTTAAATGGAAACATCCAAGGGAAAATGCTAGACCTCGAGTTCAAGCTCCTGAAGCTGCATGGGGGAAAAAAAAAAAAAAGGTACTAAATCTCAGAAATGGTGGACAGCTCTACTTTTCCCCAGGGTTAACCAGCTCCAACCTGTCCTTCCTTTTAGTTTCCCCTGATTAGTTACAATCAGGATAAAGGATGGCTGTATTTGGGCATGCCTCAGTTTAGGTTGTACATTTTGAGGTAAAACATTTCTGTCATTCTGCGAAAACAATTATGGAGAAGTCAAAACCAGCAGCAGAGAAGGTAGGTGTGAGGAGAATTGCATTTGTCAACATTCAGAAGAACTCCATCAAACTTCAGCTAGGCATTTTCCCCCTGAGGTGTTGTTTGTCTAGCTCTGATCTAACTTTCATCCTCCAAGCTGTCTTTTCAGCAGGCAGCGAGCATGCAAAGGACAGGTTTCTACCCCCATGCAAGTCTAATAACACAGGGTTGTGCTTTCTGTTTTCCTAAGCAGAGAAACAAAGGCTGGGCATTACTCTAGCAAGGGTTTTAATCTTCATTATGCTGCAATTGCCTAAGTTGTAGAAATTATCTTTTGGATGACTTTGTTTTCATATGTAAACTAGGTGGCAGCAAATGTAAAATAAAGTCCTGCCATATTGAAGTCTCTTCCCATGTGTTATTCCTCTTCTATTACAAAGAGACAACCTTCTCATTGGTTTTTCACTCTGCTATGGAAATGTCAAAGGATTTCTTTAGAAGATGTGTTAGAAAGTTGGTTACTATACTTTAATGATCTAAAACCAGCATGCATGAAACAGAGAGCATCCTTTGAAATTTACTATCCTGGAAAGTATACATAGCTTTTGTGATAAAGTATTTGGAATCCTGTTTAGCTAATCCCTATTTTCTCACCTCTCACAGGCCTTTCTCTGTAATAGGTGAGTTCACAGGTTTTGCTCTATCTTGAAGTAGGAAAATGGAGGAACTGGCAAAGCTAATATTCACATAAATACTGTTTCACATCATCCTTATTAGAACTTACCATATATGTACTGTACAGCAATGTTCTGGAGCCATGCATTCATTGATGCAACAAAGACTATCTCTGCCAGTCAAGTGATACAGCCAATACTTTAAATATTTTAAAATTTGGTTAGGCAATAGTTAAACCCTAAAACCTTGAAATTGTTCCTGGATACAGCAAAAAAGTTTACATGTGGTACGGATCACAATCCTATATTCAAGTGCAGTTTATCAGCACACCATTGACTCGGTTCTTAAAATGTGGATGGCCCAATAGACTAAAATTAAATTAATTATCATGTTCATAAGACTGAAATAAAGGACCCACAAAAGGAAAATAAAGGTAAGATCAATTAAGTCCTGTTTACCTATTTGGTAATATTTGAGAGTTAAATTGGTAATTTGAAACTCAAATGCTCCTGAGATTTTTCAACTATTCCATTTCAATCCAAGGTAAGCAGATATGACTTCCCATAGATGTAATCACTCTTTTCTTTTTTAAAAATATATCTTTAAAAAGTTATATAAAAGGGTTTCAATTCAGCTGATCTGTTTATGAGTGCAATACCTCTTGATCAATGTCACCTTTCCCCTCTCTCCCAACCACACACACATCCTCTCAAGTTGCCTGGTTCCATTTTCACATATATGCATTGAATATTGTGATTGTAGTCACCCATCTTTCCTGTCTCCATTTGTCTGTCCCCTGTGGATACTCTGCTCCCTCAACAATCCCTCTATCAATCTCAACACTGTGAGGTAATAGTCAAGCTGGTTTCTGGCATGCACAACTGAATTTATATTGCCCAATTCATTTTTACTTGCAAATATGGGTAGTTCTTGAATCCCCTGTATCTTCAATCAAAGTTGGCAAATTCCAACTATGTCTATCAGTGTGAATAATCCTCCCTTTCTCCCATCACCAATTCCTTTCCTTTCACCAGCAGAAAGAAGTTCTAGTCATCATTCTCCTTAGTCCTTTTAAGTGAAATATTTCCAGTAATAGAGAGATGCTGCCAAAGAAAGAATAATAGCAAAGGAAAAAAAAGGTAGATTTCTTTCCTCTGCAGTAATATATTGTACACAAGACTCCACCTTTCTGTAAACTCTGCTTCAACTTTATTAAGTGGGTGGAGACACTTGTGAAAAGAATTTCATCAGGCCAAGTGCCTGTGGCTCATGCCTGTAAACTATTCAGGAGGCTGAGATCTGAGGATCCGGATACAAAGCCAGTCCAAGCAGGAAAGTCTATGAGACATTTGCCTCCAATTAACTACCAAAATGAACAGGAGTGCAGCTGTGACTCAAGTGGTAGAGAATTATCTTTCAGCACAAAAGCTCAAGAACAGTGCCCAGACCCTGAGTTCAATCCTCAGGACAATCTCAATCTCTCTCTCTCTCTCTCTCTCTCTCTCTCTCTCTCTCTCTCTCTCTCTCTCTCTCTCTCTCTCTCTCTCTCTCTCCCTCAATAAAGCCAGGAACAGTGTTTTAAGAATTGTAATTACAGCTGCTTGGGAGGTGGAAATCGAGGGCTCACCATTGAAGGCCAGCATGGCCATAAGCATTCACAGTATTTATGCACCCGTTATCCCATCAAAAACGGGGGAGCCCAAGTAGGAGGGCTGTAATCTATGTGGACCAGATATAAAGTGAGACCTTATCTTGAAAAAACTAACAAAATAGGAACTGATGGACTCACTCAAGTGATAGAATATCTGCTACCAAACGTGAAGCCCAAGTTCAAACCCTACTACCACCAAAAAGAAAAAGAAGGAAGGAATGAAGGATGGAAGGGAGGGAGGAAAGAAAGAAGGAATGAAGAAGGAAGGAAAGAAAGAAGGCAGAGAGAGAAAGAGAAGAAGGAAATGGAGGGAAAGAGGTAGGAAGAAGAGAGAAGAAAGGAAGAGGTGAGGAAAGAAAGGGGAAAGGAGGTGAAGAGAAAGAAAAATGTACCCATTACCTTACTTATGTAACTGTAACCCCTCTGTACTACACCTTCACAATAAAGTAACAGGTCCAGGCCATCTTATTTCAGTGCCCCATATATAGCTTTTTGTTGGGAAGTATTTTTAGAAACAGTTGCTAGGTTCTGGGGCCCCATGTATTTTCAGAAATTAATGACTTTGTTTGATTTAATTGGCCAAACAAGTTAACGATTAATACAATGATGTTAATTGCCATATACATTTCACATGAATGAAAAGTTTGGTTGTATATGGAATCAGTCATGAGGCAGGAAACTGGTCCACAGATTCGGGAAATAATTCACAGTTCTTCCAAGAAGTACATTTTCTCATATCTAATATACGAGGTGTCTTTTGGATTGTCTCCTAGATCTGTCATAATCTTAAGAGAATATTAGCCTAGAATTTTATTCATATATAATTTGTTTAAAAGCATGTACAATGTGTTGACTATTGTCATTCTTTTAGATGTTTAACTTTTGATTTCTCAAAAAAAGCAGTTCAGCTCTCAATAAGTTAAAAACATTGTATAACTACATCCATTTTTAAGAGAACAGAGGATTAGTAGTGTGATTTTGGAATCGGTTTGGGGTAAATCAAGGAAGGTAGCAAAGGAAGGATGGAGGAAAGGAAAAGAAAAAAGGAGAAAAGAAAGGGAGGGGAAGAGAAGGAAGAAAGGATAAGAAGAGGAAAGAAGAAGGGAGAAGAGAAAGGAAAGAGAGAAAAAAGGAAGAACAAAAGCAAGGGAAGGTACAAAAGAGGGAGAAAGAACACAGATGATATGATTGATTGATTTTTAGTGTCTGCCTCAATGTTTGAACTCAGAACCTGGGTGCTGTTCCTGAAGCTACTTTGCTGAAAGGTAGTACTTGAGCCACAACTCTATTTGCAACCTTTTTTTTTTTTCTTTTGGTAATTAATTGGAGATAAGAATCTCACAGATATTCTTGCCCAGCCTAGATTTGAACCATGATCTTCAGATCTCAACCTCCTGAGTAGCTAGGATTACAATGGTGAGCCACAGGTGTCTACCCTTTTCTTTTCTTTTACTTTCTTTGTTTCTTTTTTTTTTTTAAATGTAACTTTTAGCTAAATGTCTTCCCATTTTAACTGGTCATGTGACGCATATAGAGAAAAAAGAAATCTTAAATTCTACATTAAACCCACTCAAAGAATTATTTTCTTAGGCATACACCATCTGCCCTAAAAACAGTTGTTGATTCAGTATGAAAGAGCCTCTTTCTGGACTCCAGCCAGGTCACTTGGTGACTAAGCCAGGACAAGTCTCTGTTTGCTGAGGGGCAGCAGGAGGGGCAGGACTCTGAGATGACATTTAAGTAGATCTTTGAGTGAAATCAATAAAGCTTCTACCAGTCAATATAATTTAAATTGCTCTCCTAATTCTTGCATGGGAAAATGGCTTGTATGAAAAAAGAATTAGATAAAATCTGCTCTCAGAAGGATATGGTTTTCTCTTGTTAAGATATATTTATGAAAAACCATCTGAAGCATTTCAGTCCACCAGAAGCAATTTGATCTATTTCAGATAAACGTGTGCTCTGTGACAAGGCCACTTGAAAAGCAAAGATTATCTTTAAAAGCCTATTGAAAAATGAAAACTCAAAGTCCCTAGACGCTCAACTATGTTTCTATGACTAAAATGATAGCATAAAAAATAGCTCAAGCTCTAAAATTATATTGTATGAAATTATGGATGCATAAGAATCAGTTTCCTCTGAGCTTTGATAATTATGTTTTAAATAGAGTACTGACATGCTGTAATTATAATATTAAAACACTAAGATAATCAAAGTCTCAAATGGTGGTACCCTGGGTTTCAGAAAGATCTTGAAATTGTCATTAAAATTTTACAGTTATTTCAATTACTTCATGGGAACACTATTATTACTTGTACATTTCTGTTCACATCTAACTGGCAATCTTTTCGACACAGATAAAAGTATTATCATTATGTCTACTCAATAAAGTTTACTTTTATGCCATGCTCCCAATTTCTTCTTTTTTTTCATTATTTTTCTTATTTATTGTCAAAGTGATGTACAGAGAGGTTGTAGTTTCATACATTAGGCCCTGGGTACATTTCTTGTACTGTTTGTTACCACCTCCCTCATTCCCCCTTGCAGTAGATTAAAATTCTCTTTACTCTTGTTCCTTACTTTTTCAGCACATTCCAGTTGTTTTTTTCCCCAAAGTTAATCAAATCTCTCCCATCTTTGTTAATATCACTGTCCTATCCATTGTCCTCTGAGATTTTACTTCATTCAGTGTCTTTTTCATGTCGATTTTTCCTCTTCTCTTACTATGGACTTACTCCATCAGGTAGCATAACATTCCAATTCTCTGTTAGCTCAAAAATATAGGTAAGGCTACTTGGAAGTAACAGTAATTTCTGTTGCATAATTCAAGTTATGGAATTTTTTGTCACATATTACACTTTTTAGAAAGATTAGAGGATGTTCTTGCTCCCTAATGCTTCTTTCCCATTCTCTCTTCGGTTTTTTATTCTCCCTTTCTAAATTCCACTCAAATGGATGAATAATTACGCTGAGTCACTTAGTCCCCTTATGTCTCCTCTGTGACTTTATGCTACTTGAACTCTGCCATGTTTAGATACTGTAGAGAACCTGGTTCTTGAAATATTCATCCATAAGAAATATGAAGTGACTTTCTATATTTCCCAGGCATCTGTTTCATCTCAGTGAGTGTGTATGCATATGCACAAATACATATATATTTTAATTCCATTTATTACTTTTATTGGTTCAATTATAACATTATTCGCTACTATAAAGTGTTATTACTACCAATAATTAAATGTATTTGTTGTCCTTAGGTGTAGATAAGTATGTATTAAGTGAGAACTGTTGCTCACAGCAATATAACCCATTGTAACACTGTGATGTAAGTGTGATAGTGCAGTCAAGGAATGATATAATTGTGCAAAGGAGAAAGGCTAATTGACTATCCCCCTAAGGATTCCATTGATCTGGACTGGGAAGAACAAGTAGATACATGTGTCAAAGCACAAAAAGAAATGATAATCTTTCTGGGCACAAGTAATATATGTATAAATTGCCTGTTCAATGGCAAAAATTTCAATATGTAACCTAAAAATTAAGAAAGATGAAGGAATGGGTAGGCAGAACAGGTGTGTGAGAATGTCAAAAGAGGTGACATAGATTAAGAGGCAGTATATGCATAAACTTCTCTGTTGAATTGCAACACCTTTGAATAACTACTCAAGTAAAATAGAAATGCAAAAAAAATTAAAAATCTAAACCATGAATGTCATGCTAGATGGTGCTTTAGTTAACTTTTCTGGTCGGGTTTCTCTTGTAGGCTTCAGCCTTGCATTTCTACCAGTATGAGAATTTTCCAGTAAAAGATGCAGGAGATAAACACTTCTTTACTTTCCCTTCTGTCCTCTTTTCTGTGCATACCTTTTAGTTTAGTGGCCTCTTGCTCTTCCTTTACCTCACCCACTCAGTGTTATGAAATGTTCAGTCCCAATAGGTCTTACATCTATTCACTCCTTTCCTTTCTAATTACATCTATCTCTAATTATATCTATCAATGCATGTATTTATCAATTTCTTCACTTTCTTTCAGCAACACTGTGTTACTGACACCATCATTTCCCAGAACTACTGTGACAAAATAGCCAAGCAACATGCCTAGTACATTCAGGACTTTACATTTCATAATAATCAAACACAAATAATACAACTATATAATTTTAGGCTGACATGCATTTGGGGCATAAATGTCACTCCTTCATAGTAGATTTGTTACAGAGATTAGACAGAAAAAGAAGAGAGAAGAAGAAATTGAGCAGTAAAGAGATCGAAGTTCTTTGTATGTGTGTGTATGTGTGTACAGTGTGTGTATACATGTGTGTATGTGTCTGATTACATTTTTAGTTTTATCATTATCTTAAGTAATTATACAAAGGGACTTCAATTCAACATGTTAGTTTAGGAGTACAGTGTATGTTGGTCAATGTCAACCATTCCATATTCTCCCCCATCTCTCCCAACCCCACCTGCCCCCTCAATCTACCTGGCTCCATCTTCACATATGTACCTTGAATATAATGACTGCAAAATATGTATTATTTTTAATTATACAAAGGGGTTTTACTTTAACATGTCATTGTGTGAGAACAGTGTCTCTTGATCAATGTCACCCCTTTCCTTTCCTTTCTTCATGTGCTAAGACTTCTTAAGTACCCACATGTGTGCAAATAACATGGTAAGAGGCCATGAGCATGTCATGACACAGGGCTACATATAAGCGGGACCTGTGGACCTCACTCCCTGATTTGCCTGCAGGGTTTCCTCCCTATTATCATAAAACTCATAAAAATGCTTATGATTTTATATATAATGAAGGAATAGAAGATACTTTTATACTCCCTGATAAAGATGTTATTTTATTACACGAGGCCAAAACTCAAGCTAAGATATTTCATCATTTGACTGAAACACAACCTATCACATTGAGTTTATCACATTTTAAAAGCTAGAGAGTCAAGATTCTACAAGGCCAGTTTGGCTTACAAAACACTGAGAGAAGTGCTCCTTACAAAGATTGTATCAAGCGGTCCTACAAAAATAGCACTGACCAGAGAAACTTCAAAGAAAATAGTTATCTAGAACTTTTTTCAAAGGAACATCTGGCTGTGTTGATGTATTGAAGCCAAAACACATTATTCATGACAAAGCAAACTACTATTTTAAGAGTAATTATAAGTTAATAATTCAACTATCTTCTACATGACTCCTGATGTATAAATCATGGGGGCACATGATAAGATAATTAACAGGTTGAATGGAGTAAGAACTTGGTAGTGACTGTTTTACTCAGAGATAAACAAATCTGCTTTGTAGGTAAGAAAGACTATAGCTGGCACTATGACTGTTGTTGTTTGTGTGTTTATTTGCCTCCTAGATTTTATGTTCAGCCTTTGTTATAAAATTCAACAATTCACTATAGTTATTTGGTTCCCCTATAATTTTTCTGGTATAAATCATAAAATTTCTTTGTCACAGCAACAATGATTTATATAAATGATACTACTTATTCACAATTATTCATTTAAAAGAAATAATCTGATTTAAATTGATTTCCTAGTGTTTGGTGTGTGTGTGTGTGTGTGTGTGTGTGTGTGTGTGTGTGTGTATGTAGGTTTTCCTAGTGCTAGTAGTTGATGATTATAATCCTAACTACTCAAGGAGCTGAGATTAGAGGATCACAATTTGAAGTCAGCCAACACAGACAAATCTAATAGATTCTTATCTCCAGTTAACCATCAAAAAGCCGGAACTGAAGGTAAGACTCAAGTATTAGTGTCAGCTGTGAGAGAAAAAGCCAAATGAAAACACAGGCTTTGAGTTCAAACTCCAATATTAGCACAAACACAAAAAGAAATAGATGGTTAATGCTGAGTTTCACTAACCTTCTTGAAGGACAAGAGTGGAGTTTTTCTTAGAACACGAAGGTATAGGAATTTAAAATATTTTTAGCTTCCATCCAACTACTCCTCATTCTGTTCCTTCAATATTAGCATTTGAATTCCCCAGAATTAAATCAGATTCTATACATGGGTCTAGGATTAAATATGTATTATAATCTCCATAATCTGAGTCCAGGGACTCTGTATTGATATGTCACATGAACAATTCTAAGTCAGTATTGTTGTGAAGGAATATGATTTGAATGTAGAACCACAAAGAGTGTGTCAAAAGGTGGGTAAATTTTAAAGACTTTTTGTCTCCTTTGCTGGATTCAAGTCATGGCCCTCCAGATCCCAGTCTTCTGAGTAGTTAGGATTACATGTGGCCAACTTTAAATACCTTTTTATGTCAGTTTAACCCTGCATCTTTATCTGTAGCTAAAGAAAGAAACTAATGCACAACCAAGTCTTGGGAGAAACTCCAGAAGTTTTCAAAGGAAGGAATGTCCCCAAAAGAAATTTAAAATGAGATGATCGCAATGCCTCTCATTATGACACAGAGATGCATGATTACAATGGGATAAGTCCCCAAAATTTTGATGAAATATAGATTCTGTAACCTTCCAAAATTCAAGTACAAAGCCATTTGGAAACCAGATACGCCATGTATCTTTATTTAAATAATTATGCCACGATAGGAATTTTACAAATGAAGAGAAACATCTAAGAAAGGTGGTGGGAACGCAAGAGAAAAAAAGATAGGGAGAAATATAAGAGACAGGAAGAGATTTCAGAATGACAGCTATGCACCAGAGTTTGAATCAGTCTGTCCCAAGCCAGCCTTTTATCAAGAAGTTGAATTATCCCTGTGCTATGATAAAGCGAGAATGTGTAGCTTCTTTCCAGTTTAATAAGCATAAGTAACTTGAAATTACACATGTAAAAAAAAGTACAACAAAAGCATGGTCCAAATAGAAAGTAGTAAGGCATGATTTGTGTTTTGTGATAAAAGTTTATGAAAATTATTTCACTCAACCTTAATATAGTTTTAATAGATGATCTCACCTTTAAAGCATATTGTACCTGGTATTTCCAACATTTGCACATTTTATATTCAGTTTTCAGAGTTCACAGTTTCTTAGACATGGCACCCTTTGGGCCTCCTTTGATACAGGACTGCTCTGTGCATTGTGGGAGGATTGACAGCCACTCAGAAGGCCACCCACTACCACTGCCATGGTGCTAATCTCAACTATCTGCAGCCATTGTCAACTGTGCCTTTTGTGTCCAAATTTGGGGATCAAATGGTTCTCAATTGAGAAACCCTATTGTAGGAAGAGCCTGGTGCTCTGAATTTTGAGTACAAAGGAATAGGGGCACAGAAGCTGAGGAGTGATGTATGGGAAGAGTGAGGTGCACAGGAGTAAGGGATGTGGCTTCCTCTTGTGAAGGAGTAAAAGGAGAATAGTATCTGGATTCCTTTACCTGATTATAAATAGGAAGATGGCTTGTAAATTTTCAGGCAATTATCAATAAGCTAAACATATATGTAAATTTTATAAAAGTCATTGGGAAATAGGCTAGGACTTTCCCACAACCCGAGATAGTGTAAATTGAGTTGTTTTGCAATGTGAGGAGCAGATATGACCAAAGGGTAGAAAATAAGCAACCAATGTTCAAGAAGAAATGTATTCATGATCTCATTTATGTAACTGTAACCCCTCTGTACGTCACCATTACAATAAAATTTAAAATAAAGAAAAGGAATAGTTTAAGCACATTACATAGATCTATCGAGTTTACTACCAACATCACCAAAATAAGTTAAGGAAGTTCACTTGTCACTCTTCATTTTATTGCTTTTCATAACTCTGTGTATAAATAACTTTAACTAAGCATATTCAGATTTATAAATATATGTAAGAAAATAATATATAGTGTGTATATATACTAGTGTATGTAGTATATATAGAATATATGTAGATATTTATTGTATATTTATAGCCTACAAAATATTATTATATAGTGCATAGAATATAATATATTATTATACTTTATTAGAGACTAGTAAAATATATTCTAAATTATACATTTATAATGTGCTATCCATTATAAACAATATTTACTTAAATTGTTTATGTTGTATATAGAAGTAAATATTTGTATACATTTGTATATATGAATATAACTTTAATAATCTTTTAGATGATGGATTTTATTATAACTTTCAAAATGTCTCAATATCTTCCTTACCTAAAAGAATTTCAGAGATGGATAAATTTTCGTGAACACAGTTCTAATAATAGTAAGCAGAGTAAATTTTGTGAGTATCACTGGTCTTTTCTCTATTTTAAAAACTACCTGTGCAAAGGTTGTTTTTTCAAAATGGGTTCTTAGTAAATATATATTGGATGAATTTATCGAACTCCTAGCCAGTCTGACTCACAGAGACCTTCTTTTCTCCCATTGTCTTAACTGCCCCATCCCTCATTCTCAGGTACCACAGAGCTAAGCAGTGCATTCAGCCCTTGGATGTCCTCAGCCCTCAAAGAAGAACTCATCAGTTAACCCCAGAGAAGAGAGTATGGGAGCTAATTGAGTGGGATGGAACAGCAATCCTTCAGAGGTCACCTTCTCATCTTCACTGGCAGAGAAGTTTTAAAGACTACTTAGGGAGTTAATTATGCAAATTGAACACTTTGAATCTACTGAGGATGAAACAGAATTGGACAGAGCTCTGCCTGGCAGCCTACTCCTCCCCACCCCTCAGGCACGTGCAAAGCACACCATGCTTGACCATCTCTGATGCTCATGTATTTATCCTGCAATTAATGAAGGGCAATGGAGTTCATCTCCAGGGTGACAACTTAAAATGTTAAGCATAATAAACATTTAGTGACTCTACTGTGTAATTGTTTATCCATGCTAACTGCAGAAAAGACTTGTGAAGTTCCGGTCTTTAAAAGGTACTTGCATGCACAAATACAAAATAAAAACACACATAAATATATGCATACATACATTTTGTTGCAAGAAATGTTGTATTTATCATGACCTCGTGTATTTTACCATCCAGTGAGATTATTTGTAGATTTATGGGCACATTCTAGTTACAACAAATGAGGGAAACAGGGCTCTAGACACTCACACAGTGAGACCAAAGGAAAATATTCTTAGGAATCACAAAGGCTCATATGATCATATAAAATGATATTTGTCAAAATGTGCTCCAAGAAATTGAAGCAATAGTTGTTTTGCTAATTTGCTCTTTTGGCCCCCTTTGTCACTATTTCAGTTTTCTGTACCTTTTGTTGTGTATGTAAGGGGGAACACAGAAATTCAGGGACACAGGGTGAACAAATACAGCAGTGACACTCACGAGACACAATGTAGAAGTTGAACTATATAACTTGTGGGGAGAGCTGGGAGGGAAAAAGTGGGAGAAAATGAGGGAAGAGGTGACACTGTTCAAAAAGAAACGTACTCATTACCTGACTTATATAACCGTAACCCCTCTGTACATTATCATTACAGTACCAATAAAAATGTTGAGCTTAAACATATGTATAAATGTTTGAACCAAATATAGGCATTTGGACAGACAATGTAAAGGTATTTTTGGCTTGGGGGTTTGTGTCTGTCAGTATAAGGAGGGAGAGGGAGAACATGTAACAGAAAGAGAGAGAGAGCTATAAAGAGAGAGAAACATAAGAGAGGAAGAGAGAATTAGCCAGCATGACTCACTAGCTGTGTGATTTAGGGTAAAGTACTTACAGATAATATCTGTCTACTATGGTCTGACTGTTTATATCTCCTCTAAATTCATGTGATTAAACCTAATTCCTGATGCAACAGTACAAGCAAGAAATTATGGCTTTTTGAAAGTGAGGAATGGGGGGTTGCTTTCTTGTAAGAGGCCGGGAGTTTATTTCCACTTATGCCCTGTAAGGACAGGGCAAGAAGGTAGCATCCTTGAAGCAGAAAACAAACCTCCCCAGTCACTAAATAAACTAGCAGCTTGATCTCAGAATTCCTAGTTTTCAGGATTCCATGGCATATATTTCCATTGTTTATAAACTACCCCGCCTAAGGTACTTTGTTATAGTGCCCTGAACACTACTACTATTTCTTCTTCTTCTTTTCGTCGCCTCCTCCTCCTCCTCCTCCTCCTCCTCCTCCTCCTCCTCCTCCTCCTCCTCCTCCTCCTCCTCCTCCTCCTCCTCCTCCTCCTCCTCCTCCTCCTCCTCCTCCTCCTCCTCCTCCTCCTCCTCCTCTTCCTCCTCCTCCTTCTCCTCCTGTCTTCCTCCTCCTCCTCCTGTCTTCCTCCTCCTCCTCCTCTTCCTCCTCTTCCTACTCCTCCTTTTCATCCTTTATCATTATTATTGTTGTTATTGTTATTACTGTTATTTGCTACAACTACTACTGCTGCTGCTATTATTCGTTTGGCAGTAATGAGATTTAAAATCAGGGCTTCAAGATTGCTGAGATTAATTGCTGAAGTGGTCCTCTGCCACTTAAGACCTGTCTCCAATCCATTTGAAGAAATCTAGTAGCCTTTATTTTGTCTGGGATAACCTTAAACTGCCACTCTCTAGATCTCAGCCTCCTGAGTAACTAGGATTAAAAGCATGAGCCAACAGTACTTAGCTAAAATGGTGCCAATTTGTTTTGGGTTGTTTTATTTGTTTCTGGTACTAGGGCTTGAACTCTTGCTAGTCTGGTGCTCTGCTGCTGAACCACACCTATATTCCTGCTTTTATTTTCTTAACATTCTTTACCATAAACTCCTCAGCCAATTTACAACGAGACATGCTATAAACCAGTCTTCATGTGTTGCAAAGCTAACTTATATACTTATATGATATGTATGTATATATGTTTATATATATATTTATACATATATAAGATTACTTATATATGAGTACTAAACATGATTATTGGGTTCTCTGAAATATTCCCATCCACCCTACCCCTCCAATCCCATACCAGGGTTTGAACTTCTGATCTCCTTCTTGCTCTGCTGGCACTTTACCCAGGTTTTAGAGATCAAATTTTGCAGACATTTCTGCCTGGACTGGCTTTGAAGGAAAGTCCTCCAGGTCTCAACATGTTGGGTAACTAGGATTGCAGGCATATGACACTGGCATGCAGAAAATTCCTCGAAATATTTTTAAAGGATTGCTTTCTAAGGTCATACATTAGGCACTACTTTCAGGTACTTTGAAATCTTATTTACTCAAGAAATCTGCTTTAGTATCATCAGTAGATTAATATTGTTTTATTTTCTTATAATCTCTCCCTTTTTGTCTATGTGTTCTACATACCAGGAACATGGATTATTTATAAAATCAAAACAGAACAACCATTATTTCTTAGAAACAATAGGAAAAAAAACCTGTAGCATCCTTCTGAAGTCCTTCGCTTATTTTCTTATGTGCTTGCTTACTTCTTAACATGAAATACATCTCAGATGTTGCTCCGGATCCACCCCCAAAATCACATATTAAAGTTAATGAAAGCATGAAGTTTAGAATCACTCTTGGCATTATTTTATCCTTATTTGTCATTTTTATTTATTCTTTAAACCAAATTTTTGAGGTAGCTCAGAAACCAAATGACCTTTTTTCCTAAATAAACACACTCTGAGTAGTCCCAGGTAACGATGGTATTATGTAAGCTCTCAATCTATGGGCACATTTAAATGAGGTGCATTCTAGCAACTAGCAATTTTCCCAGCCACATCTCCCTGTCACTGTGGCACTGCTCTTGAAAGCCCAATCACGGAGGTGGCTCTGAAGAAAGAAGTGAGTTGTGTTTGAGCTCAGTGGGTAACGAATGTTCAAGGACTGAATGTGCTTTTTGCTCTCTGTAGCACAGCGTGCTTTCCTGTTTTGCAGTTATTTTCTCCAGTTCAATGCAAATTCTTGTAATTTTCCTAAAAAAAATGCTATTAAAGGTTCCATTCCCCCCCCCCATATGTCACACTATTATACATCACCTTATGCTATGCTTTTTGTCAAAAGTTTTTTTTTTTTTTAAGAAACCTATATTCTCAGAGACTGACCCAAAAGTTGCCATTGCTGTATTCTAGGAGAAAGAGAAATATGAAACATGCAACCAATAAAGTAGAAATAACTAACAGGCATTTCGACATGACAGGCATCATGACTTTCCTCTCCATAGCCTTACTGGGTTGTTTGAAATCTAAATTAACAACTTGTAAATAATTTCATATTATGATCACTTCCTAGTTTGTGTGTGTGTGTGTGTGTGTGTGTGTGTGTGTGTGTGTGTGTGTGTATGTACTAGGACTTCAACTCAGGGCCTGTATGCTGTCCCTTAGATTTTGCTCAAGGATAGCTCTCTACTACTTGAGCCACTGCCCCAATTTTGGTTTTTTGATAATTGGTGATATGAATTTCATGAAATTTTCTGCCTGGACTGGCTTTGAACTGCAACCCTCAGATCATAGCCTCCTCAGTAGCTAAGATTGCAAGCATGAGCTGCTGGTGCCCAGATATATTATGTTAAATCTATTTGCTCTATGATTGCTTATTCACTTTATATATATATAGGTAAAAAGCATACTCTTCTTGATAAATGACTACTACTAGCTATTCTCTACTTCAAACTGACAGAAACTTGCATAGTAATTGCCAAAAGGTACTGAAAATGACCTAAGATTTATTTGGAAAGAACATGAATCTGCATTAGTTGTCTACTGAATTAATATGCAAGGAAAGTCAAGAAAGTCCTCCATTAGAAAGAATTGCTCTGTAGTTACTAGACAATTCTTACTTATCTTCTGAAAGAACATGCCTAACCTTTGAGACAATCATCTGCCTGTATGAGTATTTGCATGTGTGCATATGTACATATAAAGTATACATACATATATACATATATGTATATGTTATTATGCAGAACTAGACTCCCTGAAGTGAGTTACTTTTCTGTGATGCTTAACCAGTATATGGTAGGTTTTACAGACAACAATCTAGTATAGTGGCCTAGCAGTATAAAACAAGTTTGCTGATCAATTCCAAAGGACAATTAACTGCACAAAATAAGAAAGACTTTCATTGTAAAACACTTTCATATGATTGCTATGTGAACTGTGTTACAAATGTTTCCTCACATAAATCTCATATCAATTCCATCTCACCAATGATGAACTCAGACATATTTGGTGACTTTGTTGGCATCACAGCTAGAAAATGACAGAGCTTGAATTAGAAACCAAGCTTTCTAGCTCCAGAGAACTTATCAGTCCCCATCACCTCTGTCCAATGCCTCCCTCTTCTCCCCACAATGGGTTTCACACAATCCAAGGGACTCCAGCAGTTTCTGCTGAGGTGTTCAAAAGCCAAGCCCTAATTTTGTCATTGAATAGCTACTGTCATCTGTTTCATAGAAAGGACTTTGGTTTCTGTTTAAAAGAGGAGATATAGCTGGGCACTGGTGGCTCACACCTGTAATCCTAGCTACTCAAAAGGTTGAGATCTGAGGATCACGGTTCAAAGCAGGAAAGTCTGTGAGGATCTTATTACCAATTCACCAATTAACCACCAAGAAATGGGAAACAGTGCTGTGACTCAAAATGTTAGAGCACTAACCTTGAGCCAAAAAACTCAGGGGCAGCACTCAGGCCTTGAGTTCAAGATTAACAAGAGAGAGGAAGAGCGAGAGAGAGACAGAGAGAGAGAGAGAGAATGTGTATGTGTGTGTAAAACTGAATATTATTCTACAAAAACATATTAATTTGATAAATTGTCAAGTCCTTCACAAATATGTAACAACTCAGAAACAACATGATAGCTATCAGTTTCTCTGGAGATAACCTGTCAACTGGACTGTTAAATTAAGATTTCCCATGCACATTAATAAAAGAATGATAGTATAGAGTGGTTATTGGAATATATATGCATGCATGCACGTGTGTGGGGGGGTGTGGATGTGACTTTATAGGGTTTTTTCAGGGTCTGCATGGTATCCCTTAGATATTTCATTGAAAGCTGGTGTTCTAACACTTGAGCCACAACTCCACTTCCAGGCTTTGCTGGTTAATTGGAAAAAAGAGTCTCATGGACCTTCCCTGCCAGAGCTGGCTCCTAACAAGATGTCTATCTATGATGGAGTCTTTTATCCTGAGGACTGCTTGTGTAAAATTTTCCCCTAGGATGTTCAGACATGTGAGCTTATACGATCCCAGGGAACTTAGGATATGGTTATATTTACTGGGTCTGAAGCCACAGGCCAGGCACAGGGGTTGCGTCTGGGCAGTGTCTTCACTTACAGCTGGCAAGGATTTCTGTGAAATTAAAACAAGAATGAGACAATGTATATGACACCTTTTTAAAAATCTGTTCCTGCATTTTCTTTTTCACCCCTTGATTTAATTTCAGTTTTGGCATCCTTCCTAGAGCATACTTTTTGACTGAATATGGAGCTTTCTTAATCTATAGATTGTGTGGATTCAAAGAAAATATATTTAATATTTGTAACACACCCTGAAGTATTTAGATAAAACCTTGTTCCAGACACAATTCAGACTCTCCCATAAAATTCCACATTAACATATGGTATTCTTTATCTAACAACCAGGCTTGCACATGGATTATTAGCTCTGCTGTCATCCTAACATAAAGTTGGGCAAGCTACAATTGTCCAATGGACTCTACTGAGAACAACTGTTAATTTTGCAAAGCATAAAGCAGCTGATCAAAAATAGCCTGTCTTGTAATTGCACATGAGCACAACTGTAGATTCTTATTTTCACAGATGCAATGTTTATTTTTTCTGACAACATAGCCTCTGAAACAAACCATTGATTTAATATACAGTGCAAGAATAAAATATTTCTCATTGCCACATCATGTAATGGTTCTCTTTAAACACTTAATTTACTTCTAAAGAATAGATTTCTTAGTTATTTTTACCCCTTACCAAGTCTGAAACTCACAGGATATGTATCATTTCTGTCTGAGTTTTGTATCTGTGAAGGGTTATTAACAAAAGAGGTCATAGCAATATCTTGTAACTATTTCATTCTGCCACATTATAAAATTGTGCGACAATGCACTTAATGATATGTGTGTGCGTGCGTGTGTGTGTGTGTGTGTGTGTGTGTGTGTGTGTGTGTGTGTACCAGGACTGAGGCTTGAAATCAAGACCTAAGAACTGTCTCTTAGTTTTTTCCACTAAAAGCTTGTGCTCTTTAACTTGAGCTACACTTCTACTTTCAGTTTTTGGTGGTTCCTTGGAAAGAAGAGTCTCATGGATTTTCCTGTCCAGCCTGGCTTTGAAATTTGATTGGCCAAGTTTGCAGACATGAGCCACCAGCAGCTGATTAATTACTATTTCCTAACTAATAAATGTGTGAAATGAGTTCTAATCAAAATAACTGTAGACAAGAATAGACAGCAAACGCAGAAAATGATGGAGTAAAACAGATACACTCTGGCATTTGATGGATTATACCCAATAAACCCATCATAAATTGAGAATATTACCATTGAAATGTTTTTAATAACCTAACTGAACATCCCAGCTCAGCATCGCAGTACACTGTAGAGTATCCGATGTGTCCTCTTGGGATTGCATTCCTCACTGGGGGGCTTTGTCCTCCAGCCTCCCCCAGTGTCACCAGAGAACACCATACTAGATATTGAAAACTTGGGGAAAGATTAAAATTCAAATTTGAAAGCATGATCTCTACTGAATCTGCATTAGGTTTGGTATCAGAATAAATTCCAAAAATCTAAGTTCACTTGATTATAAGTTGAGGACCAGATATATAATATTCATGATATTTATGTAAATAAGTAACTATAAACAACATAAAGCATAAATAACACATAAAAATGTTACTCTGGGAGATGACTTTGGTTGGGGATGAAGTTGGCCTTGAACTCAGGGCCTGGGTGCGGTCCCTTAGCTTTTTCACCCAAGATTGTCTCTCTACCACTTGAACCACACCTCCAATCCCAGTCTTTGGTGTCTAGTTGGAGATAAGAATCTCATAGACTTTCTTCTACCTAGGCTAGCCTCAAACTGCAGTCCTCAGATCCCTTCCCCTTAAATAGCTGGGATTACAAGTGTAATTCACCAGTGTCCAACAGAGATGCCTTCTTAAATGTGAAAAGGGAAAGCAGGACAGAACCAATATTGCCATTGGGCTCAGAATGGAAGGGAGCCATGAGCTGTTGCAAAATATATCAGCTTTCAACAAAACACAGCTGTAGCAAGTGATGTGACTTACTTGACTATAACTAGCTGTTCTTCAGTGGATACAATTTAGCACCGATAAGTTGTATTAGGAGACGCAGTACCAGAAAATGGTGCCAACCACAGGTTTCTTAAGTTGTCCAATAACTGGAAATTAATCTAAAATGCAGAGTAACAACAGTCATCCATTGTGCACTTTTACCATATTCTGACCATATTTTTAGGCTACCTGCTTATTACGGCAAAGGAGACAATTAAAATAGCACCAAAACAATAGCTATGGAGTTGAGTGAGCTGTGTAATGATATTCAAATGACAGAAAGATTATGTTAATATCTATACTGGCTCCAGACCAAGATAGATCACAGCACATGTTGATAATATGAGATTCTTGGGGTTATTTTTTCCCTCATTATGCAACAAAGAATCATCACTCTGGAGCCAGGGACAAATGAAGCCTTAATCCTAAGCAAATTTTTCTGATCTCTAATACATAGTTATTTAAGACCTGATGTTTTTGGTTTAAAAATCATATTCATGTTTATTCGAATCTAAAATGTATCTTGTACTTTTGTTTCTGATTGTCTATTGTCTCCCAGTACATTGAAACTTTTGGAAGCTACTCCTTTAAGGTAAAATAGTCATTTTTATTAGATTCTAACAGCTTTCATGTATTATGGTATAACCAACAGTGGATAATAATGATAATTTGAATCAAGAAAGCATTAACAGGGCTGGGGATATGGCCTAGTGGCAAGAGAGCCTGCCTCGTATACATGAGGCCCTGGGTTCAATTCCCCAGCACCACATATACAGAAAACAGCCAGAAGTGGCGCTGTGGCTCAAGTGGCAGAGTGCTAGCCTTGAGCGGGAAGAAGCCAGGGACAGTGCTCAGGCCCTGAATCCAAGGCCCAGGACTGGCCAAAAAAAAAAAAAAAAAGAAAGCATTAACATTATATGTACCCATATTGTGGAGTTAAAATACATGCTAGGAAATCCAGTATTGTTTCTTTAGTTTTCATACTTATTTCTTCTTGCCTTTCTTTGCAGCTAAACACTTAGTACTTATTTCTTCTTGCTTATAGAGTCTGTATTCAGTAAGTCCTTCTATAACTTTTCATCTTAAATTTCTCTCTTCTTTAGGATATAAAATAGTGTTACAATAATTAGTTGCCCTTCAACTTTTATATGGTAAATAAAATGTTAGCTGTTTTGCTGGTAATTTTCCTTTTTGGCTCTCAGGAATGTGCTGGAAGGATGAGGTGAGGAGAAGTCTGAAATATTAGAATCCTAATTATAGATTCAGGTCATGATAATGTTTCTACCTCAAGCAGAACATAAGCTATGGACGTATGCTCCATTATATACTAAACACATTTTATTCATGGATTTATGACATGAGTTTGTGACCTCTGTTAAAAATAAATCCTCTCACATTAGTGGTCTATAATCCTAGTTACTCAGGAGACAGAGGTCTGAGATTGTTGGTTTAGAGTCAGCCTGGGAAGAAAAGTCCTTGAGACTCTGAGATTCTTATCTCCAATTAACCACCAAAAAGCTATAAGTGGACATTTGGTTCAAGTGGTATAGCATCTGCAAATCTTGAATGAAAAGTCTAAAGAAGAGGGGCTGGGGATATGGCCTAGTGGCAAGAGAGCTTGCCTCGTATACATGAGGCCCTGGGTTCGATTCCCCAGCACCACATATACAGAAAATGGCCAGAAGTGGCGCTGTGGCTCAAGTGGCAGAGTGCTAGCCTTGAGCAAAAGGAAGCCAGGGACAGTGCTTAGGCCCTGAGTCCAAGGCCCAGGACTGGCCTAAATAAATAAATAAATAAATAAATAAAAAATAAAAGAAAAGTTTAAAGAAGAATGCAAGCCCCAGGTATCTGAAAAAGAAAAGAAAAAATCACACACATAGGATGTGCAGCTCAATTGAGACACTACAAAGGGCAGTCGCGTTTTATTGCTAGCGTGTTTATACTCTGTGCATTCTAAACATGTACAGTTTTTCCTTATTGAAACCATTTACCCACAGGTACCAAGAATTTACTGTAAAATTAAAACTATTGATTCTAAGAACTCTAAATTTGCATGCCTGAATTGGGGGTCAGAATAAGAATCAAAACATTCATAAGACGCTGGGAATTTGAAAAGTGACTAAACATTTGTTTGGGGGTCTTTTAGGATGACAGAAATCAGAATCCTTTGCAAAAATCAAATGAAAGACTGACTCCATTTGCCCACAACAACAACTGTACTATGACATTTTAAAATTTAGTACAGGAGCTGGGGATTTAGCTCAGCAGAAGAGCACCTGCCTGGCAAGTGCAAGGCTCTGAATTCAGTCCTCAGCTATCGGAAAAAAAAAAAAAAAGCTATATAATTTAGTATATCACAATATGCACCAAATCACATCATGCAACAAAATGAACTAATCTCAGTTTGATGAGTGGTCTTTTCACATTTGCAATTACCAAGAAAACTCTAGAGTCAAAGCCTCTCTTTCCATGCACTAATTCTAACTTGCCATATCTAAAAAACACAATGAAAGTTCCAGGACTAACCACCCCCCAGGCCCCAGGATCACTGCTTTCTAACCCTTCTGCATAGATGTACTGAGGCCACTAAAATGGCATCTGCCTTGCTCACAAAAGTTTCAAAAAATAAGACTTATGTAGTCAGTGGTCCTTTGTTGATGTCTAGGTCCTTCAGCTCCTAATTCATTTTCTACTTATTCAAAATTGTCATGTGAGATAAGGCCTGAGAAATGACACCTGGGTCTCAGAAATGACCTTGACAAGGTCTTTTCAGGAGTACAGGCTCTGAAGGGTATGGCCAGTGAAGACTGCGAGCAGTGGTGACTGCGAGCTATTCCAAGAGACTTTGCTACAGTTTAAAGTTGGGAAGTGAGACAGAAATTGGAAGGAATCTCATTGTTAACATGTTAGTATGGTGGCAGGAGCAATTGAGAGAGGAAAAAGTAATTCAGGGGAGATGTTTGGAAACCAAATCTTTGAGAGATAAAGAAGGGAGTTAAGGAACTGGCCTGACATAAGATTATAAATTAGATGCCAGGCATAATTAATGACACCTGTAATGACAGCTTCATAGGAGGCAGAGACTGGGTGGGCCATGTTCAAGGCCAGACCAACCAAAAAGTTGGCAAGGCACTGCCATCAGCTTGGCATGGTGGTGCATACCAAGTTCACAAGAGCAGATAGGTAGAAGGATATAGTCTAAAGCCAGCCTGAGAAAAAAACACCAAGTCCTATCTGTAAAATAACGAAAGCAAAATAAAAACGTTGTGTGTGTGGCTCTAGAGACTGAGCACTTGCTGGGCAAGTGCAGAGTCATAACTTCAAACCCTAACATTACCACAGAAGAAATATTTTTTTAAATAAAACGGATACAAATGGTTGCCAAAATATATGGTTTTGAAGTTACATAGGTGAGTTGCTTTGGTGAAAGATAAGATTTTCTTCCATTTTATTTCTGATTTTTTTTATCAGATAAAAAATGATAAATGAGAAATGGAAAGAAAATAAGCACACAACATACAACAAATAAAACTACAGAATGATGGTGTGGAAAGACCAAGAACCACTGTCTGAAGTTCAAGTTCAAATGTCGCTGCACATCTTTCTAGTCCTTCTGTTTGAATTTCTTTCTCTGATAAAACTAAATCTGTATTAATGTGCACTCTAGCCAGGCTAGCCCTATAGTGTATTATACTATCTTTTTGAAATAGTTTTTGTGTTTTCTCTTCTTGTGGCCTTACTTCCTGGTCACCTTCATGTGTATTCACCTTTACAATTCTCCACAAGACTGATTCTACTAGAGCAATTGTTGTATTTAGATTATGACTTTTATATCTTTAACTCTGAACACTGCTAAGCAGATGAACATGCAGTTTCTCTCTAATAAATTATGGTTGATATGATGGTTAATATAAGTAGAATAATACATACTATTTACCATCTTCTAGGCCCTGTTTAAAACACTTTGTGTATACTAATTAAAGTTGAGACAAAGCAATTAACTGAGAAATTTTAGTCTCCTTTTTAAATAGAAGAAAGCAGAGGCAGTAGTAAAGAAAGTAGCAGAACTCAGGATTGGACAGACTCTCAGATGGTACCCTGCAGCTTCTTGTGAGCTAAACTAATGAATGGATAGAAGTGGGCAGTAGATGATGAGGGAAGCCATGCAACATGAATTAATTTCATAAGTTGGTGTGGAAATATGAGTGGAGTGCATGTGGGCTTTTGCATGAACCAGATTTGAAACGCTGCTTTGCAAATAGCTTACACGATATAGAAAAGATGAGCTCCCATTTTGTTGGAAATGCATAGCTGGGGTTAATATAAGAGGGAAAAGTCTATAGCTTTATCACATCCTAAATACTCTTGGTGGTTGAGTAAGGTGCATAATAACTGATTTAATTGATGGAAAATTTGCTGCCTGGAAGCTTCCAAGCTAAGAGTTTGGCATGTATTATCTCACTTAATTTGCACAAAACACAATCTTGTATTGATGCTTTTTCCATTGTAGAGTAAAAACAGCTGGCACCTTGTTATCCTGACTTACAAAGCACGTCTACTGAGACTAAGCCAAGGCTGTTCATTTCATTGTTTTCTTGCAGAAGGTGGATTTGGGTGGGGTGGAGGGCTCCATAGAAGGTTGTGAAGGGATCTAAAAGACAAAGTAAAGGGATATTTCCCACATTCCTTGTGCAGTACACTCTTTTATCAACCAGTTTCTTTAACTTATGCCTCATCTAGTCATTATGGAATCATTAATGATTTAATACAACTGACATTCAAATTGAGATTCCAGGCACTGAGGACGCACACCTATAATCCTAGATACCCAGGAGGTTGATATCTGAAGACTCTGGTTCAAAGCCAGCCTGGGCAGGAAAATCTGTGAGACTCTTGTCCCTAATTAACCACCAGAAAGCCAGAAGTGGCACTGTGGTTCAAAGTGATAGAGTGCTAGCTTTGTGCAAAAGGAGTTCAGGGATGGCACTCAGAGCCCCAAATTCAAGCCCTACAAACAGAGTAAGTACATTAATTAATAATATGAGGTGTCACTGTTTACAACATGGTCAGTTTTGAGTACATATGTATTGTATATTTTATAATGACTCTTTTTTATGGTGTTACTGTGCTTTGATCTTAGGATCTTGAGCTTTATTTATTTTTTGTCAGTTGTGGGCTTGAACTCAAGGCCTGTGTGCTGTTCCTGAGCTCTTCAGCTCAAAGCTAGATCTCTACCACTTGAGCCACAGTGCCACTTCCAGTTTTCTGGTGGTTAATTGGAGATAAGAGTCTCATGGACTTTCCTTCTAGGGTTGGCATTGAACCACAATCCTCAGATCTCAGGCTTCTGATTAGCTAAGATTACAGGTGTGAGCCACTGGTGCCTGGAGGGTTTTGAGCTTTCTAAGTAAGTGCACTACTACCAGCTACATTTCTGGTCCTTTTTACATCACATTATACAATATCATATATTTTTGCTTGGACTTGTTTGTCTCAGACTGTGATCCTTCTGCCTACAATCTCTCATGAAGATGAAACCACAGGTACGGACATTTCTACAGATGTTATGTTTTGTTATGTTAGTTTTGTCTCTATAGTAATTCTTGTCTTTTAAAAAAAATTTTGCCCTACTGGTCTTAAATTACAATCGTCCTCATCTCAGTCTTCCAAGTAGCTGTTTATGATGATCTTTGTTTCTAAATAGATAGACATTAAGTTTTCTGGTAATTTCCTTGGAAAGAAAAGACAGAAAAGCAACAGGTACACTTCTTCCAAACCATCTCTTTCTCGAGAAAAGTTCTAAAAGGAGTTATTTCACACAGTGCTGAGACATACAGTTAGTTTAAATGTAGTCATCTCTTAATACCAGCAGAGGCTGAGTTCCAACACCCTTGTGGATACCAAAATCCAGAGAGCCTCAAGTGTCATAGGAAAGTCTGTGGCACTATCTGCATAAACCCTACACATACTCTTGTGTACTCTCAATCACTTCTAATTTTCCTATGAAGGCTCATAAAATATAAATACTCTGTAAAGTGTCAGGAATAATGACAATGAGAAAGTTTGGTACTTGTTCAACACAAGTGCACATTTTGGTTTTTGATTTGCAGAACCGACACATGCAAAGAATGACTGTACAAAGAACTGGATTATTTGTGTTGGAGAACAAATTCTTGCATTAGACTTTTATTATTGTAAATACTTGGTATTTTTAAATTTATGTTTATGTCTGTATTAATCTCTACCACTCAGGATTACAAAATAACCTACCAAAAGTGTAAGAAAAACATTTGATCAATAACTGATTTCACAAGAATATGTTGTTTTATTGCAGACGTTTTTATATCCTCATATGTATAAATGTACGATGCTCATAAAGCATTTCCAATGCTTGTTTTATGATGTAGAATCTTCTCAGGAGAGTCCACTAATATACTGTGGGTTAAGGTTTGTGACAATAATTGTAAGATAAGGGTGAAATAGGACATAAAATGGATATAAATGCAGAAATCCCATGTTTCTTTTTGATAGTCTAATCAACCATCCAAATTACCAAATAAACACAGTGGCTGTTACCCGGAGTCGTTCCACAGCCAGACTCAGACTTTGATATTCAGTATTTTTCTCATTGCCTTTGCAGCTCAATTGATGTCTTCCCTATCCATCTTGTGTTTCTAAAAGAAAGTATTGTATTTTCAGTTATAGAATCAAAAGCAAGGAATAAAGCTAAATTTTTAAATGTTTAAATACACATAAGGGGTGAGACTCTTCATTTACACAACATGGATCTCAGAAGATAGACATTCTTACTAGATTTGGGTTTCCAGGACAATTATATCAAAGGATATAACAAATGGTACCCAAGAACTTAAAAGTAAAATAGGGCACTTGTGTTCACATTTCACTGATAAAATCACAAGTCACACATGAGAACGATGTGCAAACACATACATCTTCCTTCCCATGTAGTTGTTCATAGACCTATCAGTGTATGTGGAAAAGCAATGTCAGTATTATAATCCCTCCCACAAAGCTGACCCTGCCTCCACCATGACTCCTCTCAGCACTACTGACTCTGGAAAAGCAAGTGATAGATGACAGGCTCTGGCATTAACTTCTCCCTGTTCCTTAAATGATTTTCTTCCTTGGAAATAATCATAGGAAATTACTCATTTATTAAGTCAGATCTGTAGAACAGTGATTTTTGCATAAGACTGAATCTTGCCCTGAGAGCTGGAAATTGTGCCAGGAGTGCATTATTTATCCAAGGATTGGAATGAGAAATCACGTGTTACAAGAGAGAGCCTGGCCCCATGGTTATCATGCTCTACTTTGCATCTCTGCCCCTCATAGCCCCCACTTCTCCATTCCAGTTGCCAATTACTCCCGAGCAACTGTGGGAATGAGCATCATTTAAAATTTTTTATATTAAATCTATAGTTCAATAGACTATGAAAGAAAACCTGAAGGACCTCCCATACGTGCATGAAAATACTCAATATGTTTTCTTCCTTTTGCACTCATTGGTCAATTTTTGAATGAACAATATTTTTTAAATAAATCTCCTGTAGAGTTAGCTGTAGTGTGGACACATTTATCAACATCACTGAGAGACATGACTGTATACAATACGGTTTTCTCTCAAACTGGAAGTTAAAAATGAAGAAGTTTTATGAAAAACGGTGTGTCCCACTGCAATGCTTTTGTCAGAGCTCTCATCCAGTGGGTGTCTACAAACACAAAATGCAAATTGGAGGACTGGTTGGCTGATGTGAATAATCAAAGGAATTTATTTTTGTCCAGGGGAAAAAAAATATGTTCTCACTTGGCGTTTTACAACTTGATATCTGGACAAATCCAATAGCCAATAAATGTTTTCAGTGTGGGTACATGTTTGTGCAGTCAGTAGCTCATTTATTTTTCCAGTTTCTATAGTCAAAAGACAAATTCCAAAAAAATATGGAAATTAAGCATGCACAAGGCATTTTTCAATCATTGCCTGGCTGATTTTCCTCCTCAGCTAACTGTTTATTTCTAGAATGATGAAATTATTCAGTGTCGGTGGTCCACATTTCTAAACCGGCTTGCTTTACTAGGCTAGGAGTAATATAATCATGGTGATTCAGCTTTCTCCCATGACTTCCACATGTGTCATAAGGGGAGGAATATTCTAGGACAACTGATGTTATATTTTCAAAGGCAAAATAGTTGCAGTCCCTGGTAGCACCAATACACTCACACACAACCCCCCCCACCCATGACAAGAGTGCAAAGCAGGCTTTGGTGCAGGTATCAGAAGGATAAGACAGAGAAGGCGACTGAAGATGACTGTGGTTAAAGTGGATTTTTTGCATATATGAAAATAAAATAAAGTCTGCTTAGATTGTTTTGCAAGCCAAGTGAAGAAAAGAGGGTAAGGGAAATGAATGCTGACACCCTCTAGGGGTCTGGATCCATTCCTCCACTGGTCAAAGAATGAAGAAGCAGAAGAGCAGTGAAGTGCAGTAAGTTAATTAAAAGAGAGCATACAGACTTTTTGTAGAGAAAGTCCGAGAGCTGGTAGTCCCATGTTGTCTTCAGTGAAGAAAGACATTACAGTACTGGCCTCCTCCCCTGGGGAAGCTCCATTTTATAAGCTTCAGGCTGATTGCCTGATAGCTAGTGTACAGACCACCTGACTCTTTCTCCTGTCTCAAGCAATCAGTCACAAAGTGGATCTGATTGGTTATGCCAAGTCATGAACAAGATATTACCTCACAATTGTGAGTGGAAATCTAGAGCATTGTGGGAAGAATAAGCACCATGTTGAACAAGAACCTGAGGCATTATGGGAACAAGTCTGCCACTTGTCATGGTCACCATTTTCTATCCATATCTATTTAACAGTTCCCTCTTTCTTTCCCTCAATAGAGGGAAAATAATCAGGAAATAATGTATGTGTGTGTGGTAATGTCACCATGAGCCTTCCCCTTGAACAAAAATGTAATAGGGAGGGAGGGAAGGAAGGAGGGAAGGAGGGAGGGAGGGAGGGAGGGAGGGAGGGAGGGAGGGAGGGAGGGAGGGAGGGAGGGAGGGAGGGAGAAAATAGTCATAGTTCCAAAGAAACTGGTAGTGAGGAAAGCAGAAGTCTACATTCTGATGATCAGCAGTCATCAAGTGGGTAATTGTCCTGTATTAACCCTCCTCTCTAGATTCCTCCCCTAATTCCAGGTCCCCTTGGCTGCCTTAACTTATTTACAGTGTCTGAGACACCATGGCACTTCTCTTGCCTTCTCAGTCACTGGTCTTGTAAACCAAGGAGGGGGAAATAAAAAGAAAACAAGCTATGAAATAAGAACTCTGAAAAGCATATTGTCCCAGACACAAAGGAGCATGTATGATAAAAATTTACCCAACATCTTTTCTATCATTTCCATTTGTACAATATGTTTCTAAATCAGACCATGGCAACTTGTAAACAGTATTTCTAAATGATCCTCACAAAAGCCAAGCTCCTAAAGTCTTACTTGAAGTTTAAATGATGCTGATAAGGGATTAGAAGACGAGGCTGATGATAAGGAGGAAATAGAGAATATGCCTCTTATTTCTTTAGTGGGATATTCAATAATTTATGTAACACAGAATGAAGATATTATGAGCTTTAGGTATTCAATGTACATTCATTAATATTTACCTTTGACTGATCATTAGTAAGTATTATGTAAACTCTATCCACATTATCCACCTCTATCCAACCTGCTAGTGACATTGTGTTAATCAGTTAAGATACAAGAAGCAGAGAAGCTTGCTTCTCTAGCTAATGTTTTCTTACAATTAGAGAAATGGAGTAATCACTCTCCGTATCTTCTGTTATTACTTTATGATTTTTAAGTAAACCCCTATCTTGAAGTGATCAGATATAATTGTGAAAAATAATACTTAGATGATTAATTTGCAATGTGACAGTGTGAGGAACTTTCTTGACCTGATCCAAAGTCCATGGTATCTGAACTAACTCCACTCCCATTAACCTCTCACTCCAGTTGAGGCAGAGATTCCCTGGGAAAACATTACAGCCAAACACAGGGCTCTCTATCCACCCACACCCTGTCTGAATACTCTCTTCCCTAATGGCATAGAACTTTCACAGCTCCCATTCTACCCACAGCTACCTGTTACCCCAGGTAATATGTGGACAAGTGGGACTGTCTTCCACTCAAAGAAAGGGGTTTTTTTTGCTCATGTCAGAGGCCAAGGGCCAGGAGAACATTGGGGTGCAAACTGGTTACTCTATGACCAAAAAATCAGAGATCAAGGAGGAAAAAAAGTGTCAAAAAAATCAATTTCCCAAAGTTTTTCTGGGGGATATGTTTCCAATGACCTAAGGCCCTCCCACAGGACCTCTTTCTACTAAAATTCTGGAAATGTCTTCAGAGTGGTAGCCTAGAAACAAGCCTTTAACACATGGATCTGTGAGATTCTTATTTGCATGAGAACATCTGACAACATAGGTCAGGTTGAGCTATTCATGAAATTAGACTTAATTTTTTTCTAATTACAAGATCAAAGAATTAAATAATAAAAGAAAAAGGATCCGTGGCTGTGACTTTTCCTTACACAATTAAAGAAATAAAGAAAATTTCATGACACAGGAATTTAGGAAAGCAGATTTAAGGAAATTATTCCTAGGAAACTTTAAGGCTATTGGAATTGCATGGTTTTTTTAAAAAAGAATGGGATGGTACGGTCAATTTTACAGAATCTGGGAAGAACATGCAGATTTCTGAAGCAATTTCCAGAAGAGATGGCTTTGGCCCAGGAACATCTGGAAAAGTTCTTAAAATTATTCAACTTTTCCAAAAAGACATAGAAATATGCTAAACTTATGATAATGCAATAAGATAAAAATATGAATAGCATTCAGAATACCAGAATAATCTTCAAGACAGGTTATGATATTCAGCCAAGAATCTTTAATTATGACAGAAACAAGGATCAGAAGAAATGGGCATTGCTGCAAAAAAAGAAAAAACATTTAAAAAGGTCTTTCAGAACAACACATTGTAAAAATTACAATTAGTGTGACTTGGAAGTCAACAATTCACACTTTTCTTTAAACTATGTTTTGGGCAGTGGTAGAATAAAGGTAGGAATCTAGGATTATGAAAAGAAATTTGCATAATTTCAAACTAGCTATATTAGCTAGGCACTGTTAGCTAAACACCTCTAACACTAGCTCTTCAGGATGCTAAGATCTGTGGGATGGCAGTTGGAGGACAGGATGGGTAGAAATGTTCAGTGGACTCTTATCACCAAAATAATCAGTAAAAACTCCTAGGCCTATGGTATGTATCAAGTTGTAGAGCACCAGCTGACCAGGCATGAAGCCCTGAGTTCAAGCCCTAGCACTGAAAAAATACTACAACTGCTGCTGCTCATAATGACTATAAATAGCTGTTAAAATAAAGAAATATATGAAATAGTGTAGGCTTATCTGATTTGGAAAGGAGAAGGGAAAGCACAGAAATGGTAGGACTAAGGGTGAACTATGTCAGTAGTGATACTCACCAGACATAGGTTGGAAATGAACTGTACAACTTGGGGAAAGGAGGGAGAGAGGGGAAAAATGAAGAGAAAGTGAGGGAGTGGTCACACTGTTCCAAAAGAAATGTAATCATTACCTGAGTTATATAACTGTAACCCCTCTGTACATCACCTTTACAATAATGAAAACATGAAAGAAACAGTAAAAAAAAAAATAAACACACTATATAACATACTCCTAATAAGCAAGCAATATTTTCAATGGAATTTATAATAAGAAAAAAATTGACATTGAGCTAGCTTTTGTTTCTAAATTTTACATAGAAATACTAACTCAAACTTTCAATCAATATATTTCCCCTAGTTAATGAAACTTAATGCATTTACTCTGTTTTAAAGCAATCTAAATTTAGTTTAGATCTTGTAAAGATTTTTTGTTGTTGTTGAACTCAGGGCCTGAGTGCTGTCTCCTAGCTTTTTTTGCTCAAGGCTAATACTCCAACACTTGAGCTACAGCCCCATTTCTGATATTTGTGGTGATTAATTGGAGATAAGAGTCTCACAAACTTTCCTGCCCAGAATGGTCTTGAGCTATGATTCTCAAATCTCAGCCTCCTGAGTAGATAGGATTATAGGTGTGAGACAATATCACCCATCACAAGAACTTCTAAAAAAATATAAGCAAGCATAACAAAATGATCTCACCAGCAAAAACTGACTGCTCACATTTTGAGGGACATATAATACTATGTATTATATGTATTATATATTATAGTATATTATATTATACTATGTATTATATTTACTATAGTATTTTATATGTAACACTTTAAAATATAGTGTATAGCATTGTAATATAGTAATACATTATATAGCATGCAATTATATATTTTATTATAAAATTTATAATAATAAAGTTACATAATATTATATTATAATTATGTTATATATAGTGAGATATATATATATATATAAAATGATAGATAGATACATAGATCACTGTATTATGCTGACTCTATTTGTTACCTGCTACTACTGTAAAAAAAAAAATGACCACTACAATTTTTGTGGCTTTAAACAACACATGTTAGTCTTAATGTTATCATGGAAGTCAGATGTCTTAATGAGGGTGACTGGGCCAATCACCAAGGCTGGAAGCACTGAGGAAGGATCTGCCTGTTCATCCTGTGCAGCTCCTCCTGGATGTGTGCATTCCCTGGCTGCAGCCCATAGACCACATCATGTCATTATAAATCTCTGCTTCTGCCAACACAGAGCAAGCTCCGACTCTGATCCTCCCTTTATGTGTTCTTCTTTGAAGAATTCTTCTGATTATACTGGGTCTGTCTGGATAATCCAGGATAATCTCCCTATCTCAAAGTCCTTCATTTGATTACAGCTATAAAGTCCCTTTTCTATATAAGGCAAGATTCATAGGTTCCAAGGATTAGAATGTGGTAGTATTTGGGGTCCATGATTCTGCTCAACACGCCAATAATAATACTCTTACTTCTCCTATGACCACGTATGCATAATGATGAATGCCAGCAAGCCTTTTCCAGACCAGCAAGTCACACTAACAATTTTCAATATCCAAAAAATTATATCATGGATATGATTAATTTATCCCTCTCTGAAGTACATAGAAAATTAGTCAGTAACAGGGAACATGTTTAGTAAGGCCTTTTTTTTTTTCAACCTGGAAATGTGCTGTCATTTTTCAGTTTCATATTACCCTCTCACTTCAGTGTCAAAATTACTTCCGGGGGGCTGGGGATATGGCCTAGTGGCAAGAGAGCTTGCCTCGTATACATGAGGCTCTGGGTTCGATTCCCCAGGACCACATATACAGAAAACGGCCAGAAGTGGCGCTGTGGCTCAAGTGGCAGAGTGCTAGCCTTGAGCAAAAGGAAGCCAGGGACAGTGCTCAGGCCCTGAGTCCAAGGCCCAGGACTGGCCAAAAAATAAATAAATAAATAAAATTACTTCTGGGCTTTAAATGAACTCACAATGTGTTGGGTGTAAGTATACAGTTTTTCCTTAACGAATTACGGAGAAAGTGGGAATGTTTACCACTTTCTAAGTAGTAACACATCCACTTTTTCAATTTCCAAATAATTGGGTGTGTTTTGACATTTATGGTTTGAAAAATCATTTCCTTTCAAAACAATTTGGAAAAAAAAGTAGGAAGTGTACATTTCCACCTTCTTGTTCCCAGAGGATTATAGTCATTTTCTTAGGTCATAGGTACATCACAACCTCTTTATTTTCTTTCGCTTTGCTTTCCTTCAATCCAACTAAAAATAACTTTTATTGATTGCTCATATAAATCTTTATAAGCCTAAATGTCAATGCCTACAATGTAAGACACAACATATATATATGTATGTATATATATATATATATATATATATATATATATATATATATATATATACCTGTGATCTGGACAGGAAAATTGAAACTATGACCTTGGGGATCTGCCCTTGAAGGGATATATTGGGATGCTGGCTCTTCTGGCCCTGCCACTTGCCGCCATTCTTTACCATCTCTTCCATGTGTTTCCACTAAATGAACTGGGCTGCCAAAAGCAACACAGGCAAGAAATCAAGGACTGAAATCTCTGAAGGAGTAGACCAAAGTAAACCTTCTTTATTTAGGTTTGTCCATTTGAGGGTTTTGTCATCACCATATAAAATTGACTAACACAGAGTGTAAACTCAACAAAGTCATGAACCTTACCTGGCCTCTTCAAAATTGTGACTTTACCTTTAGAATAGTGCCTGGAACAAAGTCCACTACTTAGTAAATATTTATAGAAGGATTTTTACAGTCATCCAGACACACAGGGCCATGAATAGTTATGAGAGTCTTCTACATAAAATTGTTAAACATTGTTAACTCATTTCTCTCTGAAGTATAAATTCTAAAAACATTCGTCAGAATTTCTCCCAGTAAAAATACTGAGGCACTATATTTCTATGTTGTGTTTCTTTCATTTTGGTTTACATTGAACATTACTTCCCACATGGAAAATAAAAAAAATGTTTCCACAATGTGGTCAATATTTAATATGAGTCCAATATTTTAAAACATTACTGTTTAATTTCTTTTTTTTCCCTAAAGAAATAGGGTATTTATTCTATAGAGGCAAGTCTGCTACAACTTTTTATGAACTTTTTACCTGAACTCAGTAGGTGGACATCAGGTTTCTGGTCATCAGTTAAAATGTTACAACCAGAATCCAGAATGATGATATAATTGATTATCAGTCTGCCCAAAGAACTGTCTCAACTAAGAAGTTGGATTTATCTAAGGTCATGAAAACTATATGCTCTACGGTGATATGCCCATTGTAACTTGGCTTCTGCAACATTATTCATTTCTTCTTTAGGAATCTGAGAAAGAGGAGAGGGCAGACATGAAGAGCTCTTGAAGGTCAGAAACAAGGACTCAGCCTGGTGGTTGGGAAATGAATGTGCTTATTCAGACAAAGGAAACAATGTCTCATTTTTGTGTCAGTTAAAGGTGTTTCATTTTCAAGACCTTCATAAATTGAAATCAGTATTACTTTACAGTTTTGATTTCTCACCCACATTGAGCTACTCCAGAGAAGCCATCTTCTGCATGCAAATCTTCCACGTTTACATCAGTTTGCACTCAGGTGCCTCTACATTGACTCAGTATGCTGTATATACTTTATTAATGCATATACCCAGAGACTTTTGCACATTGTAGGGCAGGAAAATGAAATCCATAATGGCCTATAACAAATTAATTATGTATCATCCCCGCTTAAAAACTCAAGGCCAGCTGAGTGACAATGGGTTCATGTCTATAATCCCAGCTAGGCAGGAGAATGGAATCTGAGAATCATGGTTTATCAGGGAAGTCCATGAGATACTTATCTCTAATTACTAAAAAGCCAGAGTTAGAGCAGTGGCTCAAGTGGTAGTGTACCAGCCTTGATCAAAAAGTGTTAATAGATAGAGCCCAGGCCATGAGTTCAAGACTCAGTACCAGCACGCATGGACACACACACACACACACACACACACACACACACACCACACTCACACACATACACAAAGTCATGACCATTTTGACAAAATCATTTTCTAGCTTATTCAAAAATCATGATAATTATACCCCTATAAGTTTGATCAGGAAGATGCATTGGACAAGGGAGACCTTCCTCTTTGACTTTTCATATCACACAATAGTGGGATTATCAGCATTTTAGTAACTTCCCAAAGAAAACCTAAAAATATCATGACTTCATTTTAAATGTTTCAAATGCTAGCTTAGTGTTCACACTAGCTTTTTTTTACCTCCCACTATATCCAATACACAAATTTCGATTCATAATATAAGCTATATATATATACACCACTTTGGATCAAATATTTCTGCCTTTATTTTTGACACTGTTCTGGCAGAGAAAGTTGAAGGATAAGATTTACTTCAATTCCACTTGTCAGTTATAAAAGTAACCTTATATGGCTTTTGCTGACACTGCAGCAATCAGAAGCTTTGTATCTGGGCATTTGGCACTAGGATACCTCTTTTTTTCTTGGATTTTTATTAAGGGTTAGTTGGTATTTACAGGTGTTTTAATTTCCAAATCAGGCTATGAGAAGCAAAAAAAAAAAAAATCTAAGGCATTTGCCACCATAGTGTTGCTCATCTCTGAAGTCACTGGCTGTTCTACCTATTATGACAACAATTCCCTTATTTTATATTTCATTAACAGCACCAAAGGGTGTTTTCTTTTAAAATATATTTTGTTATTTGGGGTTTTCCCTTTTTGCTTTCAACAGGAAAAATGAATAAAAACGTTTTCTTCAATTCCTGAAAATAGTCTTTCTATACTAATTACTCTAATTTTCAATGTTACTAAACTTTGTTAGCATTGTTAGATATTTTAGTTTTCATTCATTTTAATTAACATAGATTTACTTTTTGGTTACTGGGGTTTGAACTCAGAGCCTTGTACTTGGGAGGCAGGTGCGAAGAACAAACTCTCATTGCAAGGAGGTCCTAGAATGGTATAATTCAATCCTGAAGGTCAAAAACTGACAACACAAACTGGTGTAGTATCATTTACAATTGACAGTGAAACATTAGATAAAAACCACTAGAAGACTAGTTAATAAGCCCAGGAAAAGAAAAGAAGCAAAATACAGGGAAACAAAGAAATGGTAGAAAACATGACACCCAACTCCTTAGTAACCTTAAACATTAATAGACTCAATTCCCAAACCAAAAGAAGTAGAGCAGGAGCTTGGATAAAAAAAAAGAATAAATAAAATAAAAATAAAAAAGCTCCATTGATTTGTTGCCTCCAACAGACCCATCTGATAGTTAAAAATAAAAAGATATTCCACATAAAGGGATAGAAAAATATCTGTCATATAAATGCATTCTGCAAGAAGGCAGGAGTGGTCATATCAGTACAATAAAATCAGTACAAAGAGACAAAGAAGGTCATTGCATATTAATAAAGGAATGATCCATGAAGAGGAAATCACAGCAGTATATATTTATGCACTATACAATAGAATCCCTGAATCTATAAAAAATATTTTTGGATTTACAGAAATATGGACCTCAACACAATAATAGTGGGAGACATCATTGTGCCACTCTCACCACAGAACTGGTCAACCAAACAAAAGATAAGCAAAGAAGCCTCTGAATTAAAATGGCACTATAACCCAAATGGACTTAACAGATAGCTACAGAGAATTCCAGGATTCACATTCTTCTCAGCAACTCAATGAATATTCTCCAAAGTTGATCATTTTATAGGACACACAAAGAACCTAAGCAAATACAAGAGATTGAGATAACATTTTGCATCCTATCTGGCCACAGTGGAATCAAAGTAATTCTCAACAATGAAGTACATTTCAGAAAACAATCAAACACATGGAGACTGACTAACACATTACTGAATAACATGTGAGTCACTGAAGAAATAAAGGAGGAAATTAGAAATGTCTTACAATTCCTATGAAAATGAAAACACATCACATTGGAACCCCTTGAATACAACAAAAGCAAAACTAGGTGGAAAGTTCTAGCTCTAAGTGCACACATAAAAATAAAAACAAAGGGGCTGGGAATGAGGCTTAACAGTAGAGTGCTTGCCTTGCATGCATGAAGCCCTCAGTTTGATTCCTCAGCACCACATATATAGAAAACAGCCAGAAGTGGTGCTGTGGCTCAAGTGGCAAGAGTTAGCCTTGAGCAAAAAGAAGCCAGAGACAGTGCTCAGGCACTGAGTCAAAGCCCCAGGACTGGCAACAACAACAACAACAACAACAACAACAACAACAACAACAAAACAGAAACAACTCAAGTAAAAAACCTCATGATGCAACTAAAAATGCTAGAAAAACATGAACAAAACAAACTTTAAAACTACTACATAGAGAGATATAGCAACGATCAGAGCAGAAATTAATGAAATAGAGGTTAAAATGTCATACATAAAATCAGTGAAACAAAAAGATGATTCTTTGAAAAAAATCAATAAATTTGACAGACTACTAGTAAGACTAATGAGGGAAAGAAGAGATGCCCTTCAAATCATTTAAATCAGATAAACCACAGGAAACATTACAACAAACGTCCAAGAAATTCAAATGATCATAAAAGACTACTTCCAAAATCTATACTCAAAAAAGAAGGAAAGCTTAGTAGAGATAGACAAATTTCTAGAGACATACAAACTGCCTAGATTGAACTAAAAAGTTACAAATCAGTTAAACAGGCCAAAAGCAAGCAATGAGCTAGAGGAAATAATCAGAAGACTTCCAACAAGAAAGAGTCTGTGGACTTATGGCTTCTACAAGACTTTTAAAGTTGAACTTAAACCAATATTCCTCAAAGTTTTCTGTGAAATCAAAAGCAAATACAATGGTATAAAGTCAATAACACACTCATCCCCAACCAAGTAAGGATCCAACAAAATTTTTTTTAAAAGGGAACTTTCTGCATGCAAACAATGGACAAGCAGAAAGGGAAATCAGGAAAACTACTCTATTTCAATAGCTTCAAAAAGAAAAAAAAATAAAGACGTAATAGATCTTTATAGTGAAAACTAAAACTGCGAAGGATGGAATCAAAGAGGACACCAGGAAATGGAAAAAAAAAAAACTTCCATGTTTGTAGGTAGTAGAATCAGTATTTTGAATATGGCCATACTGCCAAATATGATGTGCATATTCAACATAATCCCCATCAAAATCGCAATGATGTTCTTTACAGATAGCGACAAAACAATCAAAAAATTCACATGGAACAACGAAAGACCTAGCATACTGAAAGCAATTGAAGGCAAAAAAGAAAAAAAGAAAGAATGCAGGTGGTATCACAATACCAGACCTCAAACCCTACAATAGAATTATTTATAAAAATTAAAAAAAAAACAGCGTTGGTATTGGCACAAAAATAGACCCAAAGATAACAATGGAACAAATTAGAAAACCCAGAAATAATACCATATATTTAGAGTCATCTGATATTTGACGAAGGGTCCAAAGACATACAGTGGAAAACACATAGCCTATTCAACAATTGGTATTGGAACAATTGGGCAGCCACATGCCAAAAACTAATGTGGATCCCTATTTGTAACCATGTAATAATAACAATTCAAACTGGATCAAAGACCTCAACATCAGACCCAAAACTCTGAAGCTACTGCAAGAGACATAGTAGGTAAGAGAAATGTTGGAACTTGTAGATATATATAGAAACTTCTGAAAAGAATTGCAGGTGTATACACATAGGAGACTCAAAAAGTGGGACTATATCAAAATAAAAACCTTCTGCACAGCTAAGTATATCAGTACTGAACTAGAAAGACATGCCACAAACTGGGAGAAGATCTTCACCAGCAATATATCAGATAAAGGCCTAATGTCCAATATATACAGGGAGATCAAGAAAGTAACCCCTCCCAAATCTAATAAACCAGTTAATAAATGGGCAAGGAAGTTAAGGAGAGACTTCTGTAGAGATAAGAATGGCAAAGTAACACACTAAGAAATGCTCATCATCCTTGGCTATAAAGGAAATTAAAATCAAAACAACTCTGAGATTCCATCCCAACCCAGTTAGATTGGCCAACATTGAATTAAAACAACAACATCTGTTGGTGGGAATGTGAACTAGTACAACCACTCTGGACAGCAGTCTGGAAGTTCCTCAAAAACCTAACATAGATCTTTCCTACAGCCCAGCCATACCACTCCTGAACATCTATCCTGAATATCATGAACCTGGATATGATAAAGACATCTGCACATCCATATTCATTGCTGCACTATTCACAATAGCCAAAGTATGGAAACAGCCCAGATGTCCCACAATCAATGAGTGGATCCAAAAACTGCAGTAAGTATACACCATGGAACTTTACACTGGCTTTAGAAAGAATATAACAATGTTATTTGTAGGAAAATCAATGAAAGTAGAACAAATCATGTTATCTGAGGTAAACCAAACTCAGGGAGACAAATGGTCTCTGTTCTCTCTGATACATTGAAATTAGATCTAAAATAAATGGCATGTATGATAACTTATACAAGATTCTAGATACAAATAGTGAAAAGAAAAGAGGATACTTCACTGTTGTAATTATTATCAACATGCTATGTGAAACCATACCATTTGTATTTTTCAATTTTTTTCTTGTCTATTTGTTTGATTGTTTTGTTTAGTTTTGTTTCTCTTGTATTCCCTTCCTGTGGTTGTACCCCTGCAACCACTATATCTCACTGGAATACCCTGGATACTGTTTATACGTGTATTAGAAATGGGGAAGGGAAAGAGGATATCAAAATTGAGAGAAAAAGGACAAAAAACCCCAAACCATTCCAAAAGCAATACTTACAATGCCATTTGGTGTAAATCAACTGCACAACAATTGTGGGGAGAGGGAAAAGGGGAGGGGGAAGAGGGTGGAAAAATGAGGGAGGAGGTAACAAGTTGAACAGGAAATGTACTCACTGCCTTACATATGAATCTGTAACTCCTCTGTACCACACTTTCACAATAAAGAAAAAATATTTTTTAAAAAAAGAAAAGAGGATACTTTTAGGAGATAAACACAAAGGCACATGCCTAAGTTCCTTCTCATATCTATTATATGTAATATTTATATTACATGTATATATAATACATATGTATCTATATACATATATACTTTTACATATACATATATACATATATACACATATACATATATACATTTACACACATATATATTTTGAACTCCAAGTTATGGAAATAAGAGATCTCTCATTTTTTTCTGATTTTTTCTGAATAATTACTTATTTATTGTCAAAATGATGTACAGAGGGGTTATAGTTTCATACGTAAGGCAGTGGGTACATTTCCTGTTCAACTTGTTACCTCCTCCCTCATTCCCTCCCTCCCCCTCCCTTCTTCCCTCCCCCCCATGAGTTGTTCACTTGGTTTATACCAAACGGTTTTGTAAGTATTGCTTTTGGAGTCATTGGTCTGTTTATCCTTTGTCTCCCTATTTTGATATTCCCTTTCCTTTCCCTAGTTCTAATACCAGTATATACAGTATCCAGGGTACTCAGATGAGATACAATGATAGCTTGGGGAAAACCACAGGAAGGGGATACAAGAGGATCATCATCAACAACAACAAAAAAGCTACGGTTGCACATGTATGTTGAAAGTAATTATAACAGTGCTACAACACTCATTTCCAAACATGGAGTTGATTTCATTTAACATCATCTTATGTGTTCATAAGGGCATAACTATTGGGATCTTGTGATCCTCTGCTGTGATTACCCTAAGCATGTACTTTATTCCCTATGAGGGAAACAATAGAGTCCATGTTTCTTTGGGTCTGGATCACTTCAGTAAGTATAATTTTTTCCAAGTCTTTCCATTTCCTTATGAATGGGGCAATGTCATTCTTTCTGATGGAGGAATAAAATTCCATTGTGTATATGTACCACATTTTCCTGATCTACTCATCTACTCAGGGGCATCTGGGTTGGTTCCATATTTTAGCAATGACAAATTGTGCTGCGATGAACATTATTGTGCTGGTGGCTTTAGTGTGTTCTTGTTTGTAATGTTTTGAGTAAATACCCAACAGTGGGGCTGCTGGGTCATAGGGGAGCTCTATGTTTAGCCTTCTGAGGAATCTCCATACCACTATCCAGAGTATCCAGAGTGACTGAACCAGTTTACATTCCCACCAACAATGAAGTAGGGTTCCCTTTTGGCCACATCCCCTCCTACATTTATTATTGTTAGTTTTCTTGATATAGGGCATTCTTACTGGGGTGAGATGGAATCTCAATGTTGTTTTGATTTGCATTTCTTTTATGGCCAGTGATATAGAACACTTTTTGATATGTCTCTTGGCCATTCTCATTTCCTCATCAGAGAAGTCACTTTTTAAGTCTTTAGCCCACTTGTTGAGGGGGCTGTTGGTTCTTTGCGGTTTTGTTTTGGAGGAATTTAATTTTATTAGTTCTGCATATATTTTAGATATGAGGCCTTTGTCCATTGTATTACAACCCTATAATAATAAAAAGAGCTTGGTATTGGCACAAGAACAGGCCTGAGGACCAATGGAATGGAACTGAAGACCCAGAAATGAACTTGCAGAACTATGCCTACCTGATCTTTGATAAAGGAGCTAAAAGAATAGGATGGAAGAAAGACAACCTCTTTAACAAATGGTGCTAGCAAAACTGGTTCAACACCTGCAACAAATTAAAACTAGATCCTTATATATCACCCTGCATCAAAATCAACTCCAAATGGATCAAAGCCCTCAAAACAAAAACAGATACCCTGAAAATACTACAAGAAGGAATACGAGAAACACTTGGGCTCCTTAGCACAGGGTGAAACTTCCTTAACAAAGGCCCAGAAATTCAATAAAAAAGTCAAACAAATGGGTCTGCATCAAACTGCAGAGCTTCTGCAGGGAAAAGGACATAGCTTGCAAGATAAACAGAAAGCCATATTGGGAGATCTCTCATATTTTAGTTTTAGTTTTTACTTTATTTTTTGGTGATTCTGTTTTCTTTATGTATGGTATATTCAAGTATATGTTTTGGGGAGGTACCCAAAACACCATCACAAGTAATATCCCCATCTGAAGTTAAGTTTTCAGAATGTGAGTCCTGGTGGAAACACACAAATTATGAGGCTGTAGCACTAATTTTGTTACTTAAACTTGGAATAGGAATGGTGTTCAGGGATTCAAAGACCAACAACATATTAATGAAGAAATAAGAAACTATTTTTCCCTATCTTTGATCCTCAGAGTATACTCTAACACTGAGTCCATCCTAGGCGCACATACGAGATGTTCTTGACTCTCATCTTTCCCAGCAGAGCTTAATAGGAAGATTTTCAGAACCTCTGTACACATAATTTTAAAAAACACTAATGTCACTTTTCAGTTCTTCCTCTTTAATGTCTAACAATTTGCTAATTTATTTCCCATTTTTTTAGGTGTTTGATCCCTATTGTTCACATGTCATGTGGGGTTTTTATATTCCATTATGCCTTCTGTTTGGATGTTCTTTTATAAAAGAGTGCCATTTTCTTCTGTAAGTCAATGTTATAACGTACTAACATACTGAAATCATGCTCTTTTGAAATATTTCTTTCAAGTGAGTCTTTTGAATGTTCCTTTCCAATAATCACATCCTGTTCATCCTACGATATTTTGCCTTCTCATTTTGATTTTCTATACCTTTAATTTCTTCCTCCTGTCAAATTGCTATAACTACCTATGAAACATGGAATAATAGGGTCTCTAATTTTGTTGCTTTAGTTATGAATGCTTCCAATGTTTCTATTAAAATATAAATGGTAGATTTTGTGATAATTTAATCCATTTTAATATGTTAGGGATTATTTATTTCTGTGTTTTATCAAAAATGAATATTGAAACTTTCCATGAATTTTACTCTATAAATTCAATGAATAAGATTGTTAGGCTTCATTATACTAGTAAGTCATCTTAGATTCAAGATATAGCTAAGTAACAGAGTATTTGCATAGTATGTGGGAGGTCCTGCATTCAATACACAGCATCATAGAAAAAAGAATCACTCATACATTGTTAGAAAACAACAGAGGGCCAGATGTGGTGTTGCATGCCTATAACTCTCGCTATTTAGGAAGCAGAAATTATGAAGATTGCTGTTAGTGGCCAGCCAAGGCAAAAGTTACAGAGAACTTATCTCAACATCCAATTCAGTTATGATAGTACAAGTCAGTAATCCCAGTTATGCAGAAGACATACATAGAATGATCATTGTTTGAGGGAGGCCTAACTAAGCAAACTAACTACAAACAGAAAAAGGCCTGGGGAGAAGAAGGAGAAAGAGAAAGAGGAGGAAGAGGAGGAAAAAGAGGAGGAGGAGGAAAGGGAGGAGGAGGACGAGGAGGACGAGGAGGACGAGGACGAGGACGAGGAGGACGAGGAGGAGGAGGAAGAGGGAAGGAAAAAGGGAGGGAAGGAAAGAGAGAGAGGAAGGAAGGAAGGAAGGAAGGAAGGAAGGAAGGAAGGAAGGAAGGAAGGAAGGAAGGAAGGAAGGAAGGAAACCAGAGGGCCCATTATCATGAGGAAATGAAAGTTGGTTCTATGGAGCAATAAGAATGTCCCCTCACCACTATCATATTCCAAGGATATATTTCTAAGGAATACTTACAAGAAACAAAACAAGATTCAGGAGGGTAAAAAATTTAGGGTTAAGCAGTCTGTGCCAAACAATGAGGATGAAGAAGATGGCAAGCAGTCAAGTATACTACCGTTAGCAAAAAGAATTGCACAGCATGTAGACTATAGGAGACAATCCCCAAAGACCAGTATATTTACCTCTACCTTTGCTGATAGATTCAGCTGTAAATTCAGTGAGCAAACCTAGTGAAATCTTTATTGGGAAGATGAAGTTGACAATTAGAGGGAAGTTATGGCAGGCAGAAGAGTTAAAACTGGTCTATTCTTGAGAGTAAAGGAGGGGGGACAAGGGGAGAATCCTTCAGTAGTTACAAGTTGTATCAGGGGAAAAAAGACAGATATAGGTAGAAATCAGTGAAGGACCTACATTTTAAAAATAATTTCTCAGCCTGTGGTCTTAATTTAGAATATCTTCTTTTTTATGTGTTTGTGTTATTATATGATTCCTCTCTAATGTGTTCCCATTAATGAGTGTCTTGTCTAGTACCACAAAATCATAGAAAATAATTTCCAAGAGAAAGGTTATTTTAATTTTTTTGCTGAATAAACCTGGCTGGATACTCTTTATGGACTGTACTGAACAGAATATAAGCTACTTGGCATTGCTTTGTATAGAATTATGCTTTCAATAACCAAGTTAACTAGCTTTTGTGATTACAAAGAGACTTGAATTAAGTGTGTGTTTCAGGGTTTTTCAGGGAGCTATATACTGGAAGACCTCTGTGATCTATTATTCTTCAGATTATATAGGAGAAGCTCATTTGCTTCTAATGTTAATTTGGCACTGCAATCTATAAGCTAGAAGATTATAAGGGCTCAAGTGAATGGCACACCACAGAGCTTCTGTTAAGTGTACCTTAGTGCATAATAAACCTCTGCCATGGAAAGGTCCTGATTTTTTACAATTCAGAACATAGGTAAATAAGTAGCTGTATATCTTAAATTGTAAAGCTTACTTAGGGTGATGTAGATAATCTCAAGACAATTACATTAATCATATTTCTGTTGTTGGAGTTGCTGTTGACATGCCATTTAGAGACTAGAAATCCAACAATGGCCCATTGGTATTCTTTCTTTATCTCCTATTTACTTTGCTTAGGATTATTATTTATACCAAACTGTCCATCTCTCTTTTGAATGTAAATGTGATCTGTTGCTACTAAAATATATAAACCAGTATTCATACATCGATATCAGCTGTCAGTCCAGATATGTAAAACTCAGATGATAGTACTGAACATGTGCTAAGGAAATACCATGATCTGCTGAACAGAGCAGTTACACAGGAACTGTGGCTCTCGCCTACCAGAAAGCAGACTATCGTATTTACTTACTGTTTTCTCTTTTTGAAAAACAATGATTTTCTTTTATTCATCTCACAGAACCTGTGCTATGACATTAAATGGGAAAACAGTTGGTATTCTTTCACACAGAGGAGGAATATATTATTTTGAAAATATTGTATGTACCCCTTTCAGCACTGTATAACAGCCCTAGGAAGGATGGGGATACAAACTTAGGTAACACAGTCCTTGCTTATAATCAAAGTTTGTAATTAGTTTGGGTTACACAGAAGGTGGGAAGCCTGAGATATGTTTGCCGGTCTGAGTTTTTACTGAGATAATTCTCAGTGCACTCTGTAGTTTCCCTGACTACTGGGGATAAATCAGTGAGCATTGCTCATTAAAAAATTATTGAGTGTGGTCATATGACTAGATGGTAAAGAGACTCAAATTTTATTACTAACAATTAGTACATGCTTGAGACATTTAACCCCTTTGAACCTTGGTTTCCCCATTAAACTTACTAAGAACCATCTTGGTTTTTCCATTTTTGCATTATCTAAATTTTCTAGGTATTTCCTGCTAGGTACTAAGAGATAAAATTAGGACATATTGCTCTGGAGATAAGAAACTTTTAGACGAGATTGGTGCGTTCAGGGTGGTATGGCCGTAGACAGATAAGAAACTTTTAAAACCAAGAAAGTAGTTACTAGCCATAGGTTCAAGTAGAAACAATAATAGGGGTATATTACAGAAAATAACAATATAAAGATGATCTAAAAATAAATATTAAACAACCCCACACTCATTTTAAAATAGATTTCCAGTTTCAGCTACTGGATATAAGTTGCCATTACTCATTTAATAATTTCTTGTAATTTTTGAAGTAAATTTCATTGTCTGTGCAATCTTGCCTCAGTCAGTGGCTATTAGAAAGTAATGTAACATGCAGGGGGACTTAGAAGTTTAAAAATCATTCATTTTCTTGGTGCCAGTAGTTCATGCCTGTAATTCTAGCTACTCAGAAGAATGAGATCTAAGGATCATAGTTCCAAGCTAGCCTGTGCAGGAAAGTCCATGAGACCTTTATCTCCCATTAGCCAGCCAAAAACCAGAAATGGAACTGGGCTCAAGTGGTAGCGCTCCAGCCTTGAGTGAACACCCAAGGGAGGGTACCCAGGCCCCAAGTTCAAGCCCTAGTGCCGGTAAGCATGTGTGCACCACCACCACCACCCCCCCCCACACACACACACACAGTAGTACTTTTTTCTGTTAACATGTCCCTTGAGTCATTTCTCCATCTTATGCTGAGAATAGAAGCTGAAGTCACCCCAAAGTCATGGCTATTCTGCTTCTTCTATAGATTGTTACAATTGCTATGAGGAAGGCAGAGACACACCAAAAATGCTGCCTCCCAAACTTGACAAACTTCTAAACAAATCCATTTTTACATTATACATATTTTATTGCCAACTTTTCTGGTACCAGAGTTTGAACTCAGAACCTGGAGTTCACTTGGTTTTCTTCCTCATGGCTTGAACCACACCTGCAGCCTTTTTTTGCTGGCTATTTTGGAACTGGAGTCTTGAGGACTATTTTTCATGGGCTAGCTTTGAACTATGATCCTCCAAATTTCAACCTCCTGAGTAGCTGGTATTTCAGAAATGAGCCACAAGGGTCTGGCTGTTTTATATCATTTTCTATTAGGCTTGATGCATGAAAGTGGGTCTGTGAATTGAGTTTGTCAAGACCCTGGGCCAGGACCTCTGACCAGGTGTTCTGGTAACAGTGCTCAGATGCCCCTTAGTAGATGAATGAATCAAGAAAATGGGGTACATATACACAATGGAATTCTATGCTTCTATCAGAAAGAATGACATTGCCCCATTCATATGGAAATGGAAAGACTTGGAAAAAAAATCATACTAAGTGAAGTGAGCCAGACCCAAAGAAACATAGATTCTATGGTTTCCCTCATTGGTAATAATTAGTAAATGTCTAGGATAGTGCTAGCAGAGGATCACAATAGCTCAATATCTATGTGAAGATGCTTATATAAGATGATGCTAAGTGAAATGAACTCCAATATATGGAAACAAGTGGTTTTTTTATTGTTGTTATTTTTATGTACCATGTGAATTTTTTTCTTTCCTATGGTTTATCCCCTATTATTTCTCTATTTGATTTTGCTACCCTGGGTGTTGTATATACATTTATCTGAATTAGGGAAGGGAAGGGAAACATCAAAATGGTGAAACAAAGGAAAAAGGGTGAACCAATGTAATACCAATACTCACAAGACAATATGTTGGAAATTAACTGTACAAATAGAGGGGAGGAGGATTGGGAAGGTGGGAGAAAAATGAGGGGGGTTAACAAGTATGATGTACTCACTACCTTATGTATGTAACTGTAACCCCTCTACACATCACCTTGACAATAAAATTAAATTTTAAAATAAGAGTAGAGAAAATGTACTTGCTGTTACTTAATATGTGTATGTTTGGAAAAATTCAACCTATCTGGCTCTTAGGGGTTTCCTGTTTTCCTGACTAACTTCTCCCTGTGTGATTGTTTCTCAAACAAAGAACATTTGAGAAAGTGAGTGAGCTGCCATGACATCATGCATTTGAAAACTCAGAGAGAATGATTCATTTCAGGATCCTATTAGCAGACTTCCTTTCTTGTTTATTCATTCCCGTTTACCACGTTTCTTCTGATACTATATCACAAAATGCAGAAAGGATAAAAAAGGAATGTAATAGAAAGAAGAAAGAACCATTAAGTGTAGAAAAATCATTTTCCTGTGTAGAATGACCATTCAACATCCTCTAGGAAGGTAGAATATCCAGCCACTCACAGGCCATCAGATTAAACATGGAGTCACCTAGTCTCAAAACAGTTAAGCCAGGTAAGCAGGAAGGAGAGCCAGGGTGAAGCAGAGGCTGCTCAGAAGAAACAACATGATCACTCTGCTTTCTTCTTTATTGCAGTTATTAAGCCATTAAGATGACAAAGGAAATGCCATTCCTGAGTGTTGCAGCTGTCGTCCACTCCTGATTCATGAAACACACTAATGCATCACTTGTTTTGTACATCTAGACATACATGACAACCTTCACCCCTTTTACACATGTTAGATATTGATCCTAATGGAAACAATTTGTAATAATAACAAGATAAAAACTAAATTAGTAAAAAATAAAGTACCGGTAAATTAGTAAAAAATAAAGGGCTGGGCCCTTGTGGCTTACTCATGTAATCCTAGCTACTCAGGAGGCTGAGATTTGAGGATCAAAGTTGGAAGCCAGCCTGAAAAAAAGTCTGTGAGACTCTCATCTCCACGTAATCAAGAAGAAAAGTAGAAGTGGAGCTATGGCTCAAGTGGTAGATACAAGCCATGAGAAAAAACGCTGAGGAACAATGCCCAGGTCCTGAGTTCAAGCCCCAAGACCAGCACACACAAACACAAACACACACACACACACACACACACACACACACACACACACACGAACAACAGAAGTCAGAAGATATATTACCTTTAGGATAATCTCAAGAATCACAGTAAATTTGAAAAGTAGGGCATGTTTTGCATCAAGGGAAAGCAATAAATTGTGTAATAAGAAAAATCTTATTTTGTTAAGTAAGCAACTTAGCATTATTAACTTGTTTGTACATTTCATAAATTCTTTTAGAAAGCCAATATATTTCTCATGTATCATTTCTGAAAGTAAGTTAATTGGGTGCAAGGGGAGAGGGTGTGATACAGGGAGGTTGCTAGCAACTTGCAATTATCCCAATGAGCACATGGCACTCCTTTCAATTTTCTTGCTCCTATTGAAAAGAAATGCATGTTAAGATTGTTAAGAAAGAAACCCACCTAGACAGTATCATGATTCTCTGTCATCAGAGTCGGCTATCTTGTGATCTACTATTTCATGCTAGTAGTTTTTCAGCTCAATCTGTTCATTACTGCTTTTCTTCATAGATTACCTTCCGTCCTAAACTTGTCAGTCTACTCCTTTCCCCAACCCCATTTCAAAGTATTAATATATGGGACAGCAACTTTTCTAATATGACTCTGGTCAAATTGTTTCTTCTCATTTCATGAGAAGGGAGATGCTTAAATACTTAGATGAATAAGTTATTTTAATTTGGTGATTTCTATCAATATGGAAGTATTATGGACATAAAGATGTAAAATTTTAAATTTTCTCCACAGCACCATCTATATGCCCATTGCATCTTGTCATGCCAGCCCCATTCCACTAGTTTCTTTTAGTATGCATGGAATAGGGTTTGTTTGGCATCAGCATTTTTTTAATCTTCAAAGAAGAAACTGAACAAGTAATTGGCCTCAATATTAATTATGTGAATTGAACAACTCATATTAGACAATGATGGCCTCTTCTTCAATAACAATTTGGCAAAAGAGCTTCAGCTCTGCACAAATGGATATACCACAAGTGCTCTTCTATGAAGCATGCCAAAGGATTTTTAAATAAAAAGAATTTTCTTATGGAAGAAAAATGGCTTTGTTAGTGAAGATGACTTCATTTCTCTGCCATTTGCACCTCACAGTAACTTCTACTTTCCTGCTTTGACCTGCCATAGACAGCACAGTCTCTTCCAATTTCCAATGGTATCAGTATAGTCACCTTTAATATAAAGGATTTTCCTATCTGCATTCCATAATTTGACTCGATAACTTTTCATTACAAATCACTTTGTATGATTATAAATGTATACTATTTCCAAAAGCCTCCTTAAACACTGAAATTGTAATGGAGAAGCAGAGTTGAAAGCAGAGAATTTTATAAGATTGTTAACACGTTTAAAAATCTACATCCATTTTCATACTGTATGTCACCATATTGTTTTTCATTGATGGATCACTTAAAGCTGAGAAAGGAAGTTTTAGGTCACACCAGAAATATTAAAACATAAGAAAAAAATCTTGAATCTGGTTGAGAGTATAAGTTATCTGCCCTGTGTAAAACTATTAAGAACCTAGTGAATGTATTGCACAGCTAGTATGCTAGGTACTAATGTCACATTTACATATGATTGTTCTAGTTGGAGCTGCTAGGATCTGATGCTGAGAGTCCAGGCTCACAATTTAGCCTCACCTTTCCTACAGGAAATTTGTAACACAATGAAGCACATATACTTTCTGAATGAGACATAAGAGGGTTCCATCCTCAAGCTCTATGTAAACCATGATAATGTGTCATCACCCTTCTCTTCTATCATGTAAGTCATTATGGAGTATTTCCAAATCATAATTAGTTCAGATTCCACAAAGCCAGCCCTAGAAGGAAAGTGTAAGCTTCAATTTCCAAATAATATGAAAAATGCCAGACTAGGGGCATGGGTCAAATTGTAGCACCAACCATGAGCAAGAAAGCTGAGAAGAGTAAATGGCCTTTTATTCAACCCATAAGGCTGGTATTTAAATACACACACACACACACACACACACACACACGATAACATTATATATGGGAGGCACTCAAGCAAAAAATATAGTTTTCTTACACATATATGATGTATTATAAAAGTACTTAGAGCAAGTTGTACTAAATAAATAAACACATTCAATAAATAACTGAAACAAAATGTGATATAACAAAAAATCATGTGTTGAAAGAAGAAGTAAAGTTATTTTTATGTAAGAGATATATAATACATAATTAGATCGCTAGAAATTCAGGATAGAATGTTTATATATTTAGTAGAAATGCTTTGCTTTGTGATTAGTAATTCTTCACTTAGTAATTTCTTATTAATGCTTATTTATAATAAAGTTGTTCATGAGATATTATGCATGACTATTGCTTTTCAGTTCCAAGTGAGTTATCTTTGGTTTTGTAAATTTGACAAATAGGATGAGACCTCACAGGCTTACCATATATGGCACAAATCAAATTCTGTCTAGAATTCTTGGTTATTGGATATAAGGTCTTGTTATCTTTACAAATACATTTTGTAGCTATCTTTAAAAAATTGTTATTCATTGGAAAATCAAACACTTTCTTGATAATCAAAGTGTTCATCAAGAACAATGGACAGCAGAGCAGAGGCTCTGGGAAAGTTTGACATCTCACCCCACCACAATAATTGTGTGTTATACACTCAATATCAATCTCCACATGCCTCATTATGCCTGCCTATAAAATGTACATAATTATAGGACACACTCAAGGTGTTAGGAAGAGTCAATGAGGTACTATTTGATATGTGATGAAAGTATACTTTTTATAACATAGAAATATGATATGATATATGTTTTATATATGGTGGTATCAAGATACATTCAAATAAGAATAAATCTTTCAGAAAGCCATGACAAAAATATTCATCAAGTTATTATAACAAAATCATTTAGCAACAAAGTTATGATAACAAAATTATTATATAGAGTGTTAAATTTTTGAGCGAAGTGCTGGAGACTCATGCCTGTAATCCTAGCTAATCAGGAGGCAGAGATCTACAAATCTTGGTTTAAAACTAGCCAGAAGGGAAGTTCATGGACTCTTAGCTCCAATTAACCACTGTAGGCCAGAAATGGACCTTTGTCTCAATTGGTAGAGTGCCATCTTGGAGTGCAAAGGCTAAGCTCTGAGTTCCAGCTTCACTGGTATATACACAAAAAATTATTGATAGCATATGTTGATAGCAAAATATTGATAGAGAAATGCAATTCTTTTTTTGGCCAGTCCTGGGCCTTGGACTCAGGGCCTGAGCACTGTCCCTGGCTTCTCTTTGCTCAAGGCTAGCACTCTGCCACTTGAGCAACAGCGCCACTTCTGGATATTTTCTGTATATGTGGTGCTGGGGAATTGAACCCAGGGCCTCATGTATACGAGGCAAGCACTCTTGCCACTAGGCCATATCCCTAGCCTGAGAAATGCAATTACTTTGGCTATTGACACACATACTATCAAATAGACTATAAAAGACTATCTTTTAATAAATATCACAAAATTATTGATTTTGGCCCAAGAGGAAAGGATACTACAAAACAAACATGCAAACATATCAATAAACATTTCCATTTCTTGAGAGACTGCAGTAGGTCATGATTTTCAGCTGCATCAATAATTTACATCTTGGCACTAAGTGGCTCACTACTGGCACCAGACTGTGACAGAAGTGGCAGAGGCCACATCTACAGCGGTCAAGAGACTTCTTGTCACAAAGTAATACCATTGTTCTGGAACCACTATTACATGAGCAAAGAAATGCATCAATTTAGTGTCAAATAAAAATATTTCTGCAGAGCTTCTGGGGATTTTTACCAGACATATTAATTGATGTCTGCAAATCCTCACAAAGGAAGTAGAGGCAAGATGGTAAGTTAAGAGATCCAGGCTATGCGGGGCTATATAAGAAGACCTGTCTTAAATGCAGAAAAACAACACACAGTACATAAAAACAAACTTAGAAAAGAGGAATTTCAGGGAAATTGACTTATTAAGTAAGAGAAACTTGATCTAGAACTATGAACAACATATCCTTTCTTTGTCCTCAACTCTCCTTTTTTATCTTTTCCTCCTTGCTTCTCCTCTTCCTCTTCCCTATTTCTCCTTCCCCATTTCCCTTTTCTCCTTTTCTTCTTCTTCTTCCTCCTCTTCCTCCTCCTTCTTCTACCCCTCTCCTGTTCTCATTCCTCCTCTTTTCACTACTTTCCTTTTCAGTGAACAGCAACAAATAACAACTTTATTTTCTCTGAGAAGAAAAGGAAGACTGATGCCATAGGAATAACTTAAACTTCAGTAAGAAAATATCTTCACATGTTGGCATTTAACATTGGTTTCACAATGATCAACACCGTATAACTCAAATCAACCTTTGTCTTTTTTTTTCAAATTTTTATTATCAAACTGATGTACAGAGAGGTTACACTTTCATACGTTAGGCATTGGATACATTTCTTGTACTGTTTGTTACCTTGTCCCTCATACCCCTCTCCCTCCTCCCCCTTTCCCTTTCCCCCTATGAGGTGTTCAGTTCACTTACACCAAACAGTTTTGCAAGTATGGCTTTTGTAGTTGTTTGTCTTTTTTTACCCTGTGTCTCTCAATTTTGGTATTCCCTTTCAATTTCCTAGTTCTAATACGGTTCTAAACGGTTTCCTATGTACTCAGATAAGACTACAGAGATAGTGTAGGTACAAACACTGGAAGGTGATACAAGAACATCATCAATAATAGAAGCTACAGATACAGATGGAACGTTGAAAGTAGTTACAACTGTGATATAACAATCGTTTCCATAACATGGAGTTCATTTCACTGAGCATCATCTTATGTGTTCATAAGGGTATAGCAATTGGGCTCTTGTGATGCTCTGCTATGACTTCCCTAAACCTGTACTAATTATTCCCAATAAGGGAGACCATAGAGTCCATGTTTCTTTGGGTCTGGCTCACTTCACTTAGTATAATTTTTTCCATGTCCTTTCATTTCCTTACAAATGGGGCAATGTCATTCTTTCTGATAGAGGCATAAAATTCCATTGTGTATGTGTACCACATTTTCCTGATCCAGTCATCTAATGAGGGGCATCTGGGTTGGTTCCATATTTTAGCTATGACAAATTGTGCTGCGATGAACATTGTTGTGCTGGTGGCATTACTGTGATTTTGTTTATGGTCTTTTGGATAGATACCCAAAAGTGGGGCTGCTGGGTCATAGGGGATTTCTATATTTAGCCTTCTGCGGCATTTCCATACTGCTTGCCAGAGTGACTTAACCAGTTTACATTCCCCCCAACAATGAAGTAGGGTTCCCTTTTGGCCACATCCCCTCCAACAATTGTTATTGTTAGTTTTCTTGATATAGGACATTCTTACTGGGGTGAGATCAAATCTCAATGTTGTTTTGATTTGCATTTCTTTTATGGCCAGTGATGTAGAGCACTTTTTCATATGTCTCTTGGCCATTCTCATTTCCTCATCAGAGAATTCTCTTTGTAAGTCTTTAGCCCACTTGATGAGGAGGCTATTGGTTCTTTGCGGTTTGGTTTTGCAAGAAGATAATGGTTTTAGTTCTGCATATATTTTAGATATGAGGCCTTCATCCATTGAATGGCTGGTAAAGATCTTCTCTCAGTCTGTGGGCTTTCTGTTTATCTTGTGAGCTATGTCCTTTGTCATGCAGAAGCTCTGCAGTTTGATGCAGTCCCATTTGTCCAACCTTTCTTTGATTTGTAGCCTTTCTGGGTCATTGTTAAGGAAGTTCCGTCCTGCCACAAGGAGCCCAAGTGTTTCTCCTACTCCTTCTTTTAGTGTTTTCAGGGTGTCTGTTTTGATTTCGCGGTCTTTAATCCATTTGGAATTGATTTTGGTGCAGGGTGATATATAAGGATCTAGTTTTAGTTTGTTGCATGTGTTGAGCCAGTTTTGCCAGCACCATTTGTTTTAAAGAGGCTATCTTTCTTCTAAACTATTGTTTTAGCTCCTTTATCAAAGATTAAGTAGGTGTAGTTCTGTGTGTTCATTTTTGGGTCTTCAATTCTGTTCCATTGGTCTTCAGGCCTGTTCCAGTGCCAATACCAAGCTGTTTTTATTATGATAGCTTTATAATACAGCTTGAAGTTGGGTATTGTAATTCCTCCAGCACTGTTCTTTCTGCTTAGGAGTGTTTTTGGTATTCTAGGTCTTTTATTGTTCCATAGGAATTTCTGGATTGCTTCCTCTATTTCATTAAAAAATGGTGTTGGGATATTAATGGGTATTGCATTGAATTTGTAGATAGCCTTTGGCAATATTGCCATTTTGATTACATGAATCCTCCCAATCAAGGAGCATGGGAGGTTTTTCCATTTCCTTAGTTCTGACTTAATTTCATTTTTCAAGCTTTTCAAGTTCTCATCAAAGAGTTCTTTCATTTCTTTGGTTAAGGTTATTCCTAGGTATTTTATGTTTTTTGGGGCTATTGCAAAAGGAGTTGCTATCCTGATTTCAGCCTCGGTCTTCGGGTCGTTAGCATAGAGAAATGCTGTTGATTTTTGAGGGATTATTTTATATCCTGCAACATTGCCAAAGTTTAGGATCAGCTCTAGTAGCTTAGGGGTAGAGTCTGTGGGGTTCTTTAGGTATAGGATTATGTCATCTGCGAAGAGAGAAATTTTAACTTCATCTTTTCCTATTTGGATCCCCTCTATATTTTCTTCTTGCCTAATTGCTCTGGCTAGGAATTCTAGTACTATGTTGAAGAGCAGGGGAGAGAATGGACATCCCTGCCTTGTTCCTGATTTTAAAGGGAATGGCTTTAGTTTTTCAACATTTAGAGTTATGCTTGCTGTTGGTTTGTCATAAACTGCCTTGATTATATTCAGGAATGTTCCCTGGAATCCCAGTTTTTCCAGGGCTTTTAGTGTAAATGGGTGCTGGATTTTATTGAACACTTTTTTTGCATCCAGAGATAAAACCATGTGGTTCTTTAACTTGCTCCGGTTGATGTGGTGGATTACTTTAATTGGCTTTCGTATATTAAACCAACTTTGCATCCCTGGCATGATTCCAGTTTGATCGTGGTGTATGATTTTTTTGATGACCTGTTGAAGTCGATTGGCCAGAATTTTATTGAGAATTTTTGCATCTATGTTCATCAGGGAAATTGGTCTATAGTCCTTTTTCCATGACGTGTCCCTGCCTGGTATTGGGATGAGGGTTATCCTGGCTTCATAAAATGAGTCTGGTAGTGAACGTTCTCTTTCAATTTCATTGAAGAGTTTGAGAAATATTGGTGTGAGTTCTGTTTTGAAGGCCTTGTAGAATTCTGCAGTGAATCCGTCTGGACCTGGGCTTTTCTTGGATGGGAGAACATTTATTACTGTTTCTATTTCAATACTGGATATGGGTCTGTTTACAAGGTTTAAATCTTCATGGTTAAGCTTGGGGATATGAATTTTTTCTAGGAAATCATCCATTTCTTCCAAGTTCTCGAATTTGTTGGCATAAAAGTTTGCAAAATAGTCCCTTATTATTTTCTGAATTTCGGTTATTTCTGTGGTGATGTTTCCTGTTTGATCTCTTATCTTGTTTATTTGAGTCTGCTGCCTTCATTTCTTGGTCAGGTTTGCCAGGGTTCTGTCTATTTTGTTGATTTTTTCAAAGAACCAACTCTTTGTTTTGTTGATTCTTTTGATTTTTTTTGTCTCTAATTGATTTAATTCTGATTTGATTTTAATTATTTGCTTCTGTCTATTTACTTGGGGTTTGGCTTGTTGTTCTCTCTCAAGGAAATTAAGGTGCTTCCTTAAATTATTGAGTTGCTGTTTCTCCAGCTTGTTGATGTATGCACTCAGAGATATAAATTTTCCTCTGAGTACTGCCTTTGCTGTGCCCCAAAGGAGCTGGTACTTTGTGTCCTCAACTTGGTTGAATTCCATAATCATTTGAATTTCTGTTTTAATTTCTTCAGTGACCCACTGATGGTTCAGCAGTGTGTTGTTTAGTTACCATGAATTGTAGGATTTTCTGTAGTGGCTGTTTGAGTTGATCTCTAATTTTATTCCATTGTGGTCTGAGAGAATGCAGGGAATGGTTTTGATACTTCTGAATTTTTACAGAGTTTCTTTGTGCCCTAAGATGTGATCTATTTTGGAGAATGTTCCATGTGCTGCAGAGAAGAATGTGTATTCTGTTGTTGCTGGGTGGAATATTCTGTAGATGTCGGTTAAGTCTAGCTGGTCTATGCAATTATTTAGTTCTGTGGTTTCTTTGTTCAGTTTTTGGCATGTTGATCTGTCCAGAGGTGATAGTGGAGTGTTAAAGTCCCCAACTATCAATGTGTTTGTGTCTATGAGTATTTTTAGAGTCAGTACTGTTTGTTTGATGAAGTTGGGTGCTCCTGCATTTGATGTGCAGATATTTAGAATGGTTATATCTTCCTGTAGGAGAGATCCCTTTACTAGTATGTAGTAACCTTCTTTGTCTCTTCTTACCTTTTTTAATTTGAAGTCAATTTTGTCTGATAGTAGGATTGCAACTACAGCCTGCTTATGGGGGCCATTTGCTTGATAGATTTGATTCCAGCCTTTCACTTTAAGAAAATGTTTACTTTTGCTGGATAGATGTGTCTCTTGGAGGCAGCAGAAAGATGGATCTTGATTTTTGATCCAACTTGTGAGCCTATGTCGTTTGATTGGAGAATTAAGTCCATTAATGTTGATAGTTAGGATTGAGAGATGATCGTTTGTTCCTTTCATTATCACTATCTTGTTTAAAGATGAGTCTTCCCATTTCTTGATCTGATGTTTACTATTTAGGGTTCATTTCTCTGTCTGTATTGGGATCTTGATTATTTTCCCTGTGTAGTACATCTTTGAAGATTTTCTGTAAAGCTGGTTTGGTGGAGATATATTGTTTCAGTTTTTCCTTACTGTGGAAGACTTTTATTTGACCTTCGGCTATGAATGAGAGTTTGGCTGGGTACAGAATTCTTGGTTGGTAGTTATTTTTATTTAGTGTTTGGTATACCTCATTCCAGGCTCTTTTTGCTTTCATGGTCTCTGCTGAGAAGTCTGGGGTAATTCTGATTGCTTTTCCTTTATATGTGATTGTTTTCTTCTCCCTAACAGCTTTAAGGATTCTTTTCTTGGACTCTACTGATCCTGGTTTGATCACAATGTGTCAGTGGGATGTCCTATTCTGATCTGGTCGGTTTGGGGTTCTAAATGCTTCTTGTATCTGTATAGGCCTATTCTTCTGGATATTTGGGAAGTTCTCAGCTAATATTCTGTTAAATAGGTTGCCTATCCCATTAACCTCTTTCTCCAAGTTTTCCTCAATACCTATTATCCTTAAATTGGGCTTCCTGATGTCTTGAATCTCCTGTAGCAAACTGTTTTGTTGATTAGACTGGATTTGTATTGATTTTTTATCTTTCTCCATAGAATCTAAGGAATCTTCAGCTCCTGAAATTCGATCCTCTGCTTCAATTAGTCGGGACTGTAGGCTAGCTACTTGATTTCGAATCTCTTTTCCTTCTGACTGGTCTTTCCTGAAGATTTCCATGTCATTTCTTAGGTCTTGTATGGACTTCTTTACTTCATTAAGTTTATTACTTTGCTTTTGAGTGTTGTCTCTCAAATCTTTAAGCTGGTTAGTTATCTTTTCATTTGACTCTTGAAGTTCATTTATCTTTCTATTTGTGGATGCCATGAAATTCTCCATTAATTTTTGCTTTGCCTCCTCATGCTCTAGAATAATTGACTGAAGGGATTCAAACTTTTCATTTATCATGTTTATCAGTAGACTTTGTAGAGCATTTTGGGGGTTCTCTTCTATGTCTTTGATTAACTGCTCTGCTTTCTGCTTGTTTTGAGTGGGAGATAAGACTTCATTGTTTGTCATCTTTCTTGTGTTCCTTCTGCCCATTTGTATTGGGAATGCCAGTCTACCAGCACCTGTGAGCACCGTTTAAGACCCAAAGCAGCCCTTACCAAGCACTGTTGTGTAAATCTTACAAGTTTACAATTATATGCAGATACCTTGTATACCTGTCTATAAAATTAGATTTGGTGTTCCTAAAGAATACAATTTCAATATAACAACCGATCCTGGGCCCTGTATTCAGTAGTTACTTATTTACAGTTACAACCCTATAAGCAATTCTTGTTTTTATATTAAGTTCTTTTAGGACTGGGTTTCTCTATGAACCCCTTTGATTCACTCGGATTAAGCTGGGATACCCTCTATCCAATAACCAGGAGTCAATGGAAACTGGAGGTCCAGGCAGTAAGTCAGGTAGGTAAGTTGGAGGTAGTAAAGAGAATAGAGTAAACTGTATTGGGGGGGGGATTTTGGTTTAGTTTCAGTGACGTGGAAATGTGGAGAAGAGTAGAATTAGTAGAAAGAACAAGGCTAAAATGATAGACAATGGAGAGTTAGCAGAAAAGAGTGGAGGTGCTATTCATAGGAAAGTAATTTTTAAAGAAAGAGAACACAAAGAGAGAAATAAAGTAAAAATAGTGGAAGACAGATGCACAAAACAGAGAAAAATTATTTTAAAAAGAAAAAAATAAAAAGGAAAAAAAACAGAAAATTAACAACCCATACAAACAAAAAAGAAAAAAACTTGATAAAAGAAATAGGTAAATATGGAAAAAAAAAACCAATGAAGTTTCAGAAGTGAAAAAAAATTTTTTTTTAAATTTAAAAAAATGTTTGAAAATAAAAAAAAAATGTTTGGGTGGTCTTTCCCCAGTCTCTGGTTTCCTTGCGATGGTCTGCAGTCTATTTTCCTGATTGGCTGGGTTTGACTTGATTTCAGTTTGCAGGGGGTGGATCTGTTCTGACCCTTCTCCCTTGTTGGTGCAATCCTGGGTCTCTGGTTCACACAGCCTGCAGGTAGGCCTTGGGCATCCTCTGTAGATGGGGACTTGAGCAGTCTCGGTAACCATGGCTCCTCTGTCTGCTGTGGGGCCCCTGCCTTTAATGCCTGGCTTTGAATAGGCTATGGACTCAGCAGGGCTGGGCCCCTCTGGCCTGTTTTAACCGGCTGAGAGTTGCTTGCCTGGGGGAGGCTCCTCCCTCCTGGGTGGGGCGGCCTCCTTGGCAGAGGTCGCTATGGAATACAGCTCCGTTTCAGGCTGGGAATTGGGCTTCCTCTGTGACGGGACCTTTTGACTGTCTCAGGAACTATTTGTTCATCGGTCTGGTGTTTCTGTGCCTCCGGGAGCTGCTCGCTGCTGCTTTTGCTTTAAATTTAGAAATTCTGGTGGGCAGGCCGGGGCACCTCTGGCTAAGCCGAGGCCCAGGACTCGCCTCCCGCCAGGGCAAGGGACGTTCTCCTGGGCGGAGCTGGCTCTCACTGGTCTGTCGCTCTTGCCCTTTTCAAAGATGGCTACGTTGACCTCGCTTTCCCCAGGCCCGATTTGGTTCCAATCTGGTCTGACCCTATGCCAGTGGCAAAGATGGCACTTTGCTCTGGTGGTGGGAGAAGGGTTGCCTTCCAGAAGCTGCTCTGTGGGTGCGAGTGAGAATATCTTTTGTGGGATACTCATGCTTTCTCTGCGATTTCAGGTCGTCCGTGCTCAGTCGCCGTCTAGAGGATTTCTCCCTGGTCTATGCTGTGTGCTTTAGCCGTGCGGAGTGCGGGTTGCTGTGCTGAGCGCTGTGCCGGTGCCGACGCTGCCCGGAGCTCAAATCTGTGTTTTCAGACAAGCAAATTCGATTTTTCCTTCTTGGCCAGAATCCCTGTACTCTTAGAACTTACTCTGGCTGTCTTTCTAGGAGTAAAAGTTTCTATGGGGTGAGAAAACTGCGATGTCGGAGGGAGCTCAGCTAGGGCTCTGTAGCTCCTCCGCCATCTTCCTGGAAGTCTCAACCTTTGTCTTATTTCAACTTCTCTTCTTAAATTATAATTCAGAAAGAAAATATATAGTGACCTGTCTAAGCTAAAAGCCTAAAATAATTTTTTATCCTACACACTGGCAATGAGTATGGTCAGAAAGCTGATGTATTCAAACAATGTTGGGAGGGGTTTAGACATGAGGTCTTCACCTTCGTGAAGGGATAAATGGTGTTAAAAAAAATGAGGTTTCGTGGGCATCTTTTTCCATGGAAGTTCTCCCTGTTAGAGGACACCACATTTAAGGTACCATCTTGGAGGCAGAGACCAAAGCCTTTTCTACAGACCTGAAATCTTGAGCTTCCCAGATCCCAGAACTGTGAATACAAACTCTTACTATATATAAGTTACCCAGTTTCAGGTATTCTCTCAGAAATAAGAACTAAGATAGAATTGAACATTTTCTTTGAGGATCTCATATGTATTTGAAAAAGAAAAACAGTATCTTGAAAATGTAAACCCCATCTAAGTAATCTTAGTCAATTTAGGTAACATACTCTAAACCTTATCAGTTAGGGTCATCAGTAAAATAAATGAATAAATCCAAAGCACAAACAGGACAGATGTAATTGTTTCAAAAATACATTATACTTTAAGTGTTCAAGGACATTGTAATTTGCCATTACATTTTAAGACTAAATGCATGTTTTTATTTGTCTGTTGTATAAATCAACAAAATATATATTCATAATGAAGGGAGAAGGTAGAAAAATGCTATGAGATGGATTTTTGTGGAACAATTAAATCTGCTACAGTGAGAGTCACATTCAAAGTTCATTGTGGATTCAGAGAATGTAATACATCTCTAAGAGTTAAAATGGAAATGAGCATAAACCTCTCTGTAAAACTCCAAACAATGCTTTTAATGGTAACTGAAAAATTTATTTTGGAACTGCATCTGAAATGCTTGGTTGAAATTACTTCAGAAAGTATGGAAGCAGGAAAAAACTAGTTTTTCTATATGTATTATTTTATCTAATGTATAAATATATTGCTAAATACATTCATAAAGTAAATGCCCAAAGTAGAGACTTTTTCAATGCTACCTACATATGTAATATTATAACATTTAAAACAGCCTATAACGTGGGGCTGGGGATATAGCCTAGTGGCAAGAGTGCCTGCCTCGGATACACGAGGCCCTAGGTTCGATTCCCCAGCACCACATATACAGAAAACAGCCAGAAGCGGCGCTGTGGCTCAAGTGGCAGAGTGCTAGCCTTGAGCGGGAAGAAGCCAGGGACAGTGCTCAGGCCCTGAGTCCAAGGCCCAGGACTGGCCAAAAAAACAAAAACAAACAAAAAAAAAAACAGCCTATAATGGAAACTAATATAAAGGAAAATAAGATGCTCATGTATTCGGATCTTTATAGTATTTTGTGAAATAGTATATATTATTTTTATGTTCATTAGAATTTGTAGACTGGGATTACATATTCTGTAATAAATATTGTCATTATTTCACAAAAAAAGGATCTCATATTAAAAGGACATTGAGTTGAAATTCTCAAGCTGATACAATTAGCAGTGTTTGAATTAGAAGTACTGTTGATGTGAATTTCATATCTATACTAAGCATTCTAATTCTTGAGAAATTAAAACCTACCCATGTGGCACAACCCCTTCACACATGATGAAAGAACTCTGTAAAAAGCAAATGAATGTGTTGTGCCAAGTTTGTTACAGGAGAATTCAAATGCTAAAGGAGCTCCTTCAAATTGGGGTTTTCAACAAAAAAGGAAGGTGTCTAGCCGCCCTGATTTGTCTAGGACTGAAGAGTTTTGCAGATGCAAAACTTACAGCATTAAATTTATGAATGCCTTGTGGAAAACTAGGATCTGCTGATTATAAAAAGTTGAGATCTAATTGAGTGCAGTGACTCATGCCCATAACCCAGGATACTGAGGAGGCTGAATGCAGGAAAATCTCAGTTGAGGCCAGATTGGAGGTGAAGGAGCAAAAGGAGAGAGAGAGAGAAAGAGAATTTATTTTTTTTAAATAATGGCCAATGCAAAATGGCCAGAATTATATTTTTGAACTGGAAGAGCACTTGCCTATTAAGTGAATGGCCCTATGTTCAAACCCCAGTAGCACAACCACAAAAAAGGGAGGGGGGAAATCTAGATTTCAAGACTAGTTAGAATGAAAAGCTTGGAGTAAAATTGTAGAGACACCCATGACATAACTGGGATAGTACAGAATGGTGTACTTCTTCAATAGCATGTTTAATAGTGAAAAATGAATTCCATTGTTTTGGGACAGAGAAAATAAAAATAAACTTTCCAGTACAGGGAGCAGGGTTGATACATCCATGTTGCACAATGATGTTACCAGTCCCGATCCCAGGCATAGCTCAATGGCACATCTTTGCTGGTTGCTTTCAAGCCACTCTAAGTAATAAAGCTGCATATCTTTATCATTCATTACAGAGAAATGTTTAAGTATCTTTTACAAATGAAGCTGATTATGCTTTCTTTGGTTTTCTCCATTTAAGGACCATTTGTATTTACAAGAACGCTACAACATTTGGACTCATGAATTATATATTGATCCTTTCAGAAGCTCGCAAAGCAAGCTCCATGCACTGCAGAAAAGGAATAGAAGCTTTATTTTCATTGAATCTATTATTAATTTCATTTTATGCTTGTAAATACCTCTACATGTAATGTGCATAACAACCACAAGAGTGAATACTGTTACTGTGTCCATTTGCTAAATGAAGAACTTTTCTTGTTTTTCTTTTTGTTGGTACCAATACTTGCCATCAGAAACCTCTTGCTTACTGGATTGCTTGCTCCTTGCTGGCGCTCCTCCATTTGAGCCATGCCTCCAGTCTAGCTTCATTGCTGGTTAATTGGAGATGGAGTCTCAAATTTTTCTACATAGACTGACTTCAAATCTCACTCAGTCTTCCAGGTCTCAGATTCCCAGCTAAGATTACCAGCCAGGAGCCAGTGCTTCCGGCCCAAATGCTGAATCTTAAAGCATGAGAATAGGTAAATTAATTTTGCCTAGGATCACTTTGTTAGAAGGAGCAAAGGCAAGATTTGGACCACACTATTCTAACTGCAGAGGCCAGGAATTAAGATACCATACAATACCAGTAACCTAATAGAAAACAAAAAACTCTATTCATGAAACACCACTTCTCTCTCTCACACACACACACACACACACACACACACACACACACACTATGAAATGTAACACACAATGAAATATAACACACAATGTTGAGATTTCAACATGAAGATGTGTACTTACCCTAAAATGTAGAAATTCTTTGTCTTATATCTCATGGTGTGTGTGTGTGTGTATGTGTGTGTGTGTGTGTGTGTGAGAGAGAGAGAGAGAGAGAGAGAGAGAGAGAGAGAGAGAGTGCCGGTCCTATCACTTGAATTCAGAGCCTAAGCACTATTTCTGAGCTGTTTTGCTTAGGTGCCACTGAGCTAAAGCTCCAATACCAGCGTTTTATGATGACTAATTGGAGATAAGAATCTCAGCGACTTTCCTGGCTATGAACTGCAGTCCTCAGATCTCAGCTTCCTAGGTAGCTAGAATTACAGGCAATAGACACCCAGCAACTGGCTTCAGAGTTAACTTTTTAGAGATAATTGAGAATTCAACATTCAATCTCCTAGAAACCTGTCCTAGGTTTGCTGCTGTTCCCTGTACAGTACGAACGGGCTTTGCTCGAGCAGCTAGAAGAATAAATAATCCAGGCAAGAGCTCAGTGCCTCTTGTTGTTCTAAGCTCTTTGAATTTTCTCTTTTCTCTCTTAAATTCACTGATAAATTGCAAACCTTCACTTTTCTTCTGCATTGTAAGATTTCAATCAAAATAAACCTAAACTATCTTGAATGAGGTAAATTTCCCCTAGAAAATACCTATGAACTCTGAAAAAAAAGTCAGAATATAGAAAGATATTAACATAAAAGTAAAAAAGACAAGGCAACATATAGTATATGTGATGACATTTTCCATGAGTAATTTGTACTTTTTGGGTTATATCTGGTTTATTTTTCCACGTTAATGAACTGAAAATTAATGGATGATCACAAACATCCATTGAGGTACTACTGCGTGTTACTTATATATCATTTCATGATATACTAATACATCTAATATGGGAAGTAAGAATCATTACATTTAGTAGACACTTTCTAAAAATCTTACAATCTTTACTTTAAAACAAATAGCTGGAGGATGCATACAGTTCAGTGCTAGCACACTTGCCTAGAATGCATGATTTTCTGGATACATTTCTGACCATCTCAAAAATAAATAAAAATTATAAACTCATCAATCAGGGCATACATTGTGTAAGAAGAAAAAATTACCTAGACAAGTTTGCTTTTCTTTTGTCAAAAAATGGTCTGATATTAAAGACCAGGTAAAATATTCCAGCCTAAAATAGCATCTGACTAAGAACCCTTTTATATCTTCTTATAAATTTCCTCCCCTAACAGATCCATCTAAGAAAAAAGCGAGACTTCATAAAATGTTGATATATGTAGGTGTGACTATTGCTGCATCTCTAGTGCATGAAAGGACTTCTAAGAAGGTCAAAGATGAAAGATGGATTGTCAAAATAACACCAGAAGCAGCAGAAGCAACACCACTACCACAAAGCGAAAACTGATGTTGTTCTATTGCATTGTTTTAAGAATTGTGTGAACCTGTTTTCTTGTAATCAATAGGACTGTCTTTTGATCACCCCCATTACGCACATCATCTACTTCCTTCTTGCAAAGTTGAATATACTATGCGCACTTGTATGTATTCAGCATCCATTAGGAAAACCTGTTGACATTCTGTACTCATAGTTTCACACTTATTACTTCTGCCTTTTTAAAGCTGGTCCTGCTTGAATTCACTGTCTCTGAGATTTTTTGCTTTTTTTTTTTTTTTTGCACTTTACCACTTGAACCACATCTCTAGTTCTGACTTGTGGGGAGTTCCTTGGAGATCAAAAGTCTCACTGACTTTCCTGCTGAGACTAGCTTTCTACTGAGATTCTCAGATACCAAGTTTCTTGTGTAAGCTAGGATTACAAATGTGAGCCGCTGAAACTGGGCATTACTTCTGCCTTTTGAGACAGTCGAAAATCTCTCCCTGGTCTCTCTACAATACCTGATTCCGTTGGAGATCTAGAAAGATACTATTTTGTTGGGGCTGGGAATATGGCCTAGTGGCAAGAGTGCTTGCCTCTTGCACATGAAGCCCTGGGTTTGATTCCCCAGCACCACATATACAGGAAGTGGCCAAAAGTGGCACTGTGGCTCAAGTGGCAGAGTGCTAGCCTTGAGCAAAAAGAAACCAGG